>NC_057812.1:656863027-657025321 GCF_018294505.1 Triticum aestivum
AGGATCCCACGGCGACTTTGCTCGGGCAGGGACGAACGTGAACCGTCCGATTGGATCGACCGGCCGGGCCGACCTCGTGCCGCTCAATGCGCTGGCGCCGTTGCGGGCCTCGCGCAATTTTCCGGCCCAGTTTGTGTGTGCTGCGCTAAAGCCTGTTATGGCCGCATGCGGCCTGTTCGTAGGAGTTTCTGATTAGTGATTTCGTCAAGAAAGGGAACTCTCGTCTCTGCTCACCCACGGTTCTCGCTCTTCCTCTTCCAACTGCTGCTGCCATTTCTTCACTCGGCGATGGTTCCCCCTGCTCCTGATCGGTCTGGACGGCGTCGTCGGGGTCGCCCTCCTGGGATTCGGGCGGCCGTTATTGCCCGTGTGCGCCGTGCCGGTATGCGTCTTCCTCCTGCGGATCCGGGCTGAATGGCGGCAGCGCGGGCGTGATCGCAAGACAACGCAGGTCCACCATGGAGCCACGCTATACTGCTCCTCTGTCCAACCTAGCGTCGCTGCTCCCATGCAATGGAGGTGTCGAGCAGTGTCGCCTGCGGCGTCCATGTGATCGTGGCCGCGAGCAGCTGAGTATCACTGCTCACGGAGAGGACGCTGAGAATCACGCGTGGGAGGAAGATCGTATGGCCGTCCGAAGGGTCGGCAAGGACGGCGACGCCGCAGCAGAGGCCGTGCCTGAGCCCTGAGGCGACCCAGGAGAAGAGCGACACGCAGCTCCAAACTGGGCAACAGGGCTCGACCCGTCCTCAGTTTGGGGCCGTCGCACTCCTACTCCACGCGCGCCTCCTTCCCGCGATGCGCCTCCAAGCGGATTAGCATCGGCCGCCGAGACCCGAGAGCTCGGAAGCGGCCCGTCGAGGTTCGACGCGTCCTCTCTTTATGTGCTTCTCGCAGTCGTCGCGGGGCGCGCTGTATGTATTCCTTCCTCTTCTCACGACGTGCACCTCCTTCTCTTGTTGATCTTGCTCAACATACTACACGCGCAGTTCTTCGCCGTGTACGTCGGCCACGGTGACGTCCAGGTCGTCGAATACCGCGCTACACTCCGCGCTCGCCGAGAAGCTGTGTGCCACAAAGGACCGCATCAGCGCCTCCGATGGTGAGCTCTCTAGACTCTAAGAAGCAGCGGGAGAAGACGTTATTGGACTGTTTCTGCCGTGTAGACGCTGCGGCCGAGGCGCCGGTGTTCTCGACCTCGAGCTCGCCCAACCGGCCGGCGCCTGGAACCCATCCAACCCGGCTCTAGCATACGCACGCCGTGTCGACCTCTTGCACGCTAGGACGCCGGCGCCCCGTCGAAGATGACGCGAGGAGGCGATCCTGAACCGCAGGACGGCGCTCGCGCCCGCTGCCGCTGCGTGGCGTGCGTTGCGGCTCGCGTGCTGCCCCTGCATCGTCTATGATGCGTAGGTGCTAGGTTTGGATGTGCGCAGTGTGCAGTGCGTTGGGTGCTGCCCCTGAAGTTCTCTGCAAGACTGCAAGAAGTTCAGTTTAGAAGCGTACATGGAAATGTCTGCAAGAAGTTCAGTTCGGAAACGTACATGGAAATGTTAAAAATTCAGAATGTTCAGAACAAAGCAAAACAGAGAAGCAAGAGAAGGAGTACAAGATTTGTGCTAGCGCTCAGTCATATGCTCCACAATCTTGCTTACTAAATAATGTTCAGATTATTGTAACTCTTGCATCAAAAAGGCCTTTACTATATTAACCATGTATAATTTTCATATATCAACAGTTAAGTTCTTAAAACTCTATGAAACAAACCCCTATACAACACAGAATTACAACTGTTAAGACTTTCAAGGTGATCTTACTATGCTACACCGAGCTTTCAAGGTGATCTTACTACGCTACACCTAGCTGATTTAGCGCTACTTTTTGCATGCCATTCTTTGATGATTATTCATTTGTTGGCCAATGGTATTCTGTGAAAATTTGTTGCTGCCGAGTTTCTGTTCTGGGGATTTTTCAAAAAAATTACCTTCCACCAGACTAAACTATGATTGACATTTCTTTCAAAAAAATACTGGGTCCCGTGTGGTTTGTTCTCGGCACCGGCCGGGATGGTGGGTGGGCCGAGGGTGAGTGGTGTCCGGCAGCGGAATTGACGCGCTGCCGCGGCCGTGTCACACTTGTGTCCAGATTTGAAGCGCAGTCCCGGATGTGCGACGTCGTGGAGGCTCTTGAGCAGCTGCTGGCGCTCGACGACGACGTGCCCACTTTCAGATTACTTAATTTATTTAGTCATATTTAGCTCTCTTTGTTTGCTGCACATTCCCAATTGCTTTGCTCATTCACTTCTATAGTAGGATAGGTGAAGGCATGCCTTAAGAAGCAAAAGAGAGACTTAACGAAGTTGGCGCAGACGTGGCTTCCGCTTGAAAACCAGCTACATGTTACTCATTGAATCGCAAATCCCATAAAATTTGCCTCTATCGTATGTGGATATTTTTTGTTTTGTACGATTTAAATTCAAATTGGCTTCCTCACTTACAAATGCAAATACAGTCTGGTGTTTTTTTAGGGATACAGCCTGGTGTTAGAAGCATGTGAGTTGTCTGTTTGAACCAAGTTGGACGTAGAAACAATGCGCGAGAAAAAAAATATTAGAGCATCTCCAATAGCTATCTTATTTTTGTCCCTCGAAAAAAAGACCTCATATTTGTCGTGCGGTGTGGGGAGCATTTGCTTTTCGTTTTGTCACCCGTGCAAGCATGCGATGGTCATCTGTGATTTTCGTTGATGATTGGTTTCACCAACGTCAGGTCTATTTTCTCCTCTTCTTGTGATATTATTTGGATTCCTTGAAAATTTTGTGGAACTGCTATTTGTAATTCTGGATATGCTCGGTGGTAGGCTCCATGTATGCATGCAGCTAGCGTTGTGCGGCATGATTTTTTTTTTGTCAAATTGCATTCGGGCGGAAGGAAATTGGTTGCTTCCTTTTTCGTCGCTGCTGAGTTGCATGCGGTGGTCGACTGTAGATTTCGGGCTGATGTGACTACGTGCATTAGGTTAATTGTGATGTGACTTTGCGCGTGGGAACCGGAGATTTTTTTTCTCTTTCCTGCAAAGAAAAAGGATTTTTTTCAAGATTTTTTTTGTTGACCAATGTAGGCGGTTTGCTTTTTTGGTTGCATCTAAGCAGCTGCTGGGCCTGGTAGAGAAGTGAGCTTTGTGACTTTTAGTAGGGTTGTCTGTTGTTGCAGGTGCTGGCGCACACTCTACGGTAGGTTTTTTTTCTCAGCCGTTTTTCTTCCTTCCCTCTGTTTGCATTTATGAGCATTTAGTGGTATTGACACATATGCATTGTTCTTGACTTGAATCTCTCAACAAATTATCCAAGTGATCTAAAACTTTATCATGTTAGTAAAATATGTATTATTCGATTTTTTTTAAAATCAAATGTTTCTATAAACTTTGAAGTTCCTGTCAATTAAAAGTTTGAAAACATAAATCTCTCAAACCAATGGTCCAACCAAACTGAAACTTTCCCACATCAGTCATATATGTATTCTACAATTTATGAATTTCTTTTCAAATATTTCTAAAAAGATTGGAATTTCTATACAAGTTTCACCACAACACATTCAAAAGGACGCATGGGCATGGCTACTGAAAATTTGGACACTGTGATTACAATGATGAAGGTGAGAGATACAATTACTATGATGTAAGCCAGAAATAAATGTACCGTGTTTAGTCTTGTTAGAAAAGTGTCAATGTGTACTTCCTGTCATCTCTAAAATGCATCATACATGGTGACAATAAATGTGCCTTTTTCAGTTTGCTTCTATGCATTACCTCCCTTTCTTTGATCACAACATTATCCACATATTCTGTTACTTTGAAATTCATTGCATACAACGAAAACATCACCTATAAACATCACGTATCAATGGACGCGGAATTGCACAACTACTACGCCCTTGAAGTCACAAAGGAAAGATTATTTATGGCAAAAGAGAAAGCACAAATCAAACAATGGCAGTTCAACATGGCCTGTCAGCAGGTTAGCTACAATTGAAAACGAGTTCACAAGGCAAACAATAATTCTAGCAAAAGTATGCAACAACTTCTTTGATGTATTACCACTCCACATGTATCCTCAGCGCCCACACAGTGAGGATCCTATTATCACATACACATGCGCGCACCCTCCTGTCGGACATGTCCAAGCATTTGCAAAATCACTGTACCACTTTCTCACAGGCACCAATCCTGCAGGAGGATATACTACTATACCAGGATGATCTAATGCATCAGCAACTGCTTCTCGCTTATTTATGTAGTGTGTTTGTGTTTCTATAAACAGTTTTTCTAGCTCATTTATGTAGTGTGTTTGTGTTTCTATAAACAGTTCTCTGCCTACAGTGAACTGTATGTATTTTGAATAACTATAGTGTGCCACTTTTAATTTGTATCTTTGTATCCCTACATTTACAAAATATCAATAGCTTCATATGTTCGGTTTCTTCAATACCTTTATATATTATTCTGAGATTAAATATGCGTGCACCAATCCAAAATTTGAATCAATAGATTGCACATTTGCGAGTGATCACCGAGCGCGGCGTGCCGCCGCGCGGGTTAGGCTAGTCACAAACTAAACTGTTTGAATTTTTTTTACTCAACTGGCCCTTTTGTGCAACGCCCGACAGTCAGGCGCTGCACTTCACTGTGCAGCGCCTATCTACCGGGCGCTGCACACTTGGTCAACGTGGCACATCTGGGCCCCGTACCGAGCAGTGCAGCGCCTTGGTTCTAGGCGCTGCACTGTGACTTTGAAACCACCGCGCGCTGGACGTCCCCCCACCCCACCCCATTCATTCTACTTTATAGAACAGAGCGCGGAGGCGGCTTCCTCCTCTCCCTCTCTCAATCCTCTATCCCGCCACCACCTTCCTTGAGTTGTCTGAGGCATCGCTTATGTGTCCTCTGGTGGTGGTGATGTGTTGGAAAAAGGAAGGAGCTCTTTAGCGGCTGTTGTAATTTTGCTAGTAGGCCTTTGGCCCAAAGCCCAACTAAAATTCTGAAATTCTCTTGGTCCATTCATGCACACATGTGAGTGGAGTGAGTGAGGCTAAAGTTTAGTCCCACCCTGGAAGTTGAGAGAGAGTTGCACCTCTTTATAAGGTGAGCTCTTCTACCACTTTTATGAGCATGAGAAGAGAAGACCTACACGCGCGCTCCTCCTCCTCGCTTGCCTCGCCACGCCACACCACGCCACGCCTTTATGTGACCGGAGATCCCGTGAAGTAGAAGTGGGAGACAAGCTGTTGGTCAGCTGGGAGGAGAGTATCCCTATATTACCTATCCTACTCCATGAAGATGCAATACTCTCTTGATCTGCATGGCAGGTTGATACTTATCTTAATGTGTTCCAAGTGGCTTATTCGGGTAAGCAGAGATGTTGTCCTGCAGAATATCTTCTGAGGAACACACCTATATGAATTTGACTGTTAACGTCGCAGTCTGTGAGAATTGGATGTTCTCTAATAAATTCATGAAAAGGCCCTGGAGTACGACGTATACGCTCCACCCGCGGGGAAGCTTTGCGGAAGCCCAGTATCGGTCAAGAATTTGTGTGAAACTAGTCTCGCAGAAAACTTGTAGTTCAAGGCATAGTCCACTATTCAAATTGTGATCTAGTGTAGCATAAATCTCTAAGTGGAAGTTCAACTTCACAGTCTCTAGTAAGCACCGGTATATAAACAATGTTTTGGAACTAAATGATGAGATGTGCCAATGAGACTTTGTGGGGGATTGTTGGAATTTTGCTAGTAGGCCTTTGGCCCAAAGCCCAACTAAAATTCTGAAATTCTCTTGGCCCATTCATGCACACATGTGAGTGGAGTGAGTGAGGCTAAAGTTTAGTCCCACCCCGGAAGTTGAGAGAGAGTTGCACCTCTTTATAAGGTGAGCTCTTCTACCACTTGTATGAGCATGAGAAGAGGAGACCTACACGCACGCTCCTCCTCCTCGCTCACCTCGCCACGCCACGCCACGCCACGCCACGCCACGCCACGACATGCCGCGGGTTGCGGGATTGAGCCGAGCCGAGGACAGAGCTATGCACGTTGTCTATATTTTTGCTGCTCGGGAAAAATTGACGCGTTAATTACTGAACCGTTCCCGATTCTTTTGGATCGTGATGACTCGGACGTGGGGTTTACTCCCACGACCTACCCGACCCGCACTATATAGTCAGGCAGACGTCTACCCTAGCCGCCGCCGCTTCGTATGGTTTCTCACCACCATTCCAGATCATTGCGCCGCCAAGCAAGTCTTCTCCATCCCTCCTTTCGGCGTGCACCGAGAGAAGGGACAGCAGGCCTCCGGAACCCCGCCTCTCGTGATCCTGCACAGGAGAGGGGCGATCAGGTTTTTGGGGAGCGCACTCGCGCGACTGCTGGCAGCGACGACTTCGCGAACAACGACTTCTTCCCCGACCTCGGCAACCTCATCCTCGACGACATGGGCGACAATGTCAACGCCGGCGGTGCTGCACTCGCTGCACCGTATGTTATTCTATCCTTCTTATTCCAGATCATGGTAGAATTCATGTTTCTAGTATGTGCCCTAGATGTGATCTGTTCATCTACTATGCTAGTTCGCATGATTAGTTTAATCTCTGCTATTGCTATCATGATCTACTTCCTATTTATTCGGATTAAATCTCGTAGTAACTTGCTCATATTTCCAAAAATCCAAAAACCTGATTATAGGCAATTAACTCCGAGTGGTTTTGCTGCGCATCTGAAGCTGCCTGCCTTTAAGGGGGCGCAATATAAGAGGTGGCGCACGAGAGTAGTCTACTGGTTTCAGACCATGGGCTGCTATGACGCCACCAAGGGCAAGCCTGAGGCGATCTTAATCCAGCACAGCTGGAAGCTTTCGAGAAGATCGATACCCTCTTTAAAGGCGCTCTTCTGAGTGTTCTTGATGACTCCATTATGGATTCGTATATGTCGTTTGAGAACAGCAAGGACATGTGGGCTGCGCTCGAGGCCAAGTTTGGTGCCTCGGACGCCGGCAGCGAGTTGTACGTCATGGAGCAATTCTATGACTACAAGATGACTGATGAGCGCCCTGTTGTACAGCAGGCTCATGAGATACAGTCGCTCGCAAAAGAACTTGAGTACTTCAAGTGTGTGTTGCCGGAAAAATTTGTTGTCAGAGGCATCATTGCCAAGCTTCCACCTTCGTGGAACAATTTTGCTACTTCCCTGAAACACAAGAGACAGGAGTTTTCCGTTGCGGATCTCATTGGTACTCTTGATGTTGAAGAGAAGCCGAGAGCAAAGGACACATGTG
Organism: Triticum aestivum; assembly: GCF_018294505.1. Classification (NCBI taxonomy): domain Eukaryota; kingdom Viridiplantae; phylum Streptophyta; class Magnoliopsida; order Poales; family Poaceae; genus Triticum; species Triticum aestivum. Next base: position 656,870,348 of record NC_057812.1, read on the forward strand.
CTCGAGTTGCCGAGGGAGGTTCTAGTGCCCACATGGTACAGAAGAAGAACTCCCAGCCCAACAAGTTCAAAAACAATAAGAACAAAACTCAGGGCAAAGGCAAGTTTGATACAAAGAACAAGCCATCACATTCTACCAACTTCAAGAAGAATTCTCATAAGAAGGGGAAGGGACTTTGCCATGTCTGCGGTGATCCTAATCACTGGGCTCCAAAGTGTCCTAACCACTTTGAGGAGCGCGAACATGAGAAGAGCGGCAAGTCCGCTAATGTTGTCATCGGTGATATTGATATGAAGGAATCAGGATACGGTATTTTTCCTACCATCCTTTCAGTATTTCAATCCCCTGATTGGTTAATTGACACTAGTGCCAATGTACATGTTTGTGCTGACGCCTCCATGTTTTCTTCTTACCAGGCAACAGGGACTTCACCCGTGCTGATGGGGAACGGGTCACATGCCATCGTTCCAGGTGTTGGTACGGTCGATCTGAAGTTTACTTTGGGGAAGATTGTGCGTCTGAAGAATGTTCATCATGTGCCGTCCATAAATAAAAATATCGTTAGCGGTTCCCGTTTATGTCGAGATGGTTTTAAGTTGGTTTTCGAATCCAATAAAGTTGTAATTTCTATGTATGGACAATTTGTTGGAAAAGGCTATAAGAGCGGAGGCTTGTTCTGCCTGTCTTTGTCAGATATTTGCACTAAAGTTATTAATAATGTTTGCCACAACAATGAGTCTGATATTTGGCATTCACGGCTTTGTCACATTAACTTTGGTTGCATGACGCGGCTAGCCAATATGAATTTAATTCCAAAAATCTCTACTGTCAAAGGCTCTAAGTGCCAAGTATGTGTGCAAGCTAAGCAACCTCGCAAGTCCCATAAGACTGCAGAGGCAAGAGACTTGACGCCACTAGAGCTTATACATTCTGATCTTTGTGAGATGAATGGCGTGTTGACAAAAGGTGGAAAGAGATACTTCATGACGTTGATTGATGACTCCACTAGATATTGTTATGTGTATCTTCTGAAATTAAAAGATGAGGCTTTGCCTTTCTTCAAAAACTATAAAGCTGAGGCAGAGAACCAACTTGATCGAAAAATTAAACGGCTTAGGTCCGATCGTGGTGGAGAGTATTTTTCCAATGAATTTGATCTGTTTTGTGCGGAACATGGTATAATCCATGAGAGGACGCCTCCCTACTCACCCCAGTCAAATGGGGTAGCCGAAAGAAAGAACCAAACTCTAACTGATATGGTTAACACCATGTTAGACACTTCGGGTCTATCCAAGGAATGGTGGGGGGAGGCGCTAATGACTGCGTGTCATGTCCTAAACCGAGTTCCCACAAAGCATAAGACCATGACTCCATTTGAGGAATGGGAAAGGAAAATGTTGAAACTCTCTTACCTACGTACTTGGGGTTGTTTGGCGAAAGTCAATATACCAATTCCCAAGAAGCGCAAGCTTGGACCAAAAACCGTGGATTATGTTCTTCTGGGCTATGCTTTTCATAGCATCGGCTATAGATTTCTGATAATAAAATCTAAGGTATCCGACATGCATGTTGGTACGATTATGGATTCGAATGATGCAACTTTGTTTGAGGACATATTTCCTATGAAGGATATGTCGAGTTCATCAAATCAGGAGATACCTACTCCATCTAGTGAGGAATTCACTGTAATTCCTGAACCCACCATTGCGATGGAACACATTGAGAATCCTGTTGAGGGTGACAATGGAACTCCCGTGAGGAGTAAGAGACAGAGGACTGCAAAGTCCTTTTGTGATGATTTCATTGTGTACCTCGTGGATGACACACCTAGGACGATTTCAGAAGCCTATGCATCTCCTGATGCTGACTACTGGAAGGAAGTTGTATGTAGCGAGATGGATTCCATCTTAGCTAACGGTACCTGGGAGATCACTGACCGTCCTTATGGGTGCAAACCTGTAGGATGTAAGTGGGTGTTCAAGAAGAAGCTTAGACCTGATGGTACGATTGAAAAGTACAAGGCACAGCTTGTGGCCAAGGGTTATACCCAGAAAGAAGGTGAAGACTTCTTTGATACTTACTCACCCGTGGCTACACTGATCACAATTCGGGTGCTACTATCACTGGCTGCCTCACATGGTCTTCTCGTTCATCAAATGGATGTTAAGACAACTTTCCTTAATGGAGAGTTGAAGGAGGAAATTTACATGGATCAGCCAGATGGTTTTGTAGTACCTGGTCAGGAAGGAAAGGTGTGCCAGTTATTAAAGTCTTTATATGGCCTTAAACAAGCTCCTAAATAGTGGCATGAGAAGTTCGAAAGAACATTAATTACTTTTGGCTTTGTAGTAAACGATGGTGACAAGTGCGTGTACTATCGCTATGGTGGGGGCGAAGGAGTTATTCTTTGTCTGTATATCGACGACATATTGATCTTTGGAACCAATCTTGATTTAATCAAGGAGGTTAAGGATTTATTATCTCGCTGTTTTGAGATGAAGGATCTAGGAGTAGCTGATGTTATCTTAAACATCAAGCTGTTGAGAGATGAGAATGGTGGGACCACACTGCTTCAGTCTCACTATGTGGAAAAGGTCTAGAGTCGTTTTGGGTATAGCAACTGCACGCCTTCTCCAACTCCATATGATGCTAGTGTGTTGCTTCGAAAGAATCGACGAATTACTAGAGATCAACTAAGGTATTCTCAGATTATTGGCTCGCTTATGTATTTGGCGAGTGCCACGAGGCCTGACATCCCTTTTGCTGTCAGCAAGATGAGTCGGTTTGTGTCAAAACCAGGAGATGATCATTGGCATGCGCTTGAGAGAGTTATGCGCTATTTGAAAGGCACCGCGAGCTATGGGATTCACTACACCGGGTATCCAAGGGTATTGGAGGGTTATAGTGACTCAAACTGGATATCTGATGCTGATGAGATTAAGGCCACAAGTGGTTATGTTTTTACACTTGGTGGTGGCGCTGTTTCCTAGAAGTCTTGCAAGCAGACCATCTTAACAAGGTCAACTATGGAAGCAGAACTCACAACATTAGACATAGTCACTGTTGAAGTAGAGTGGCTTCGTGAACTCTTGATGGACTTACCTATGGTTGAAAAACCAATACCCCCTATCCTGATGAACTGTGATAATCAAACTGTGATCGTCAAGATAAACAGTTCTAAGGACAATATGAAGTCCTCAAGGCATGTGAAGAGGAGACTGAAATCTGTCAAAAAATTGACGAACTCCAGAGTTATTACGTTGGATTATATCCAAACGTCGAAAAATTTGGCAGATCCCTTCACAAAGGGTGTATCACGTAATGTGATAGATAATGCATCGATGGAGATGGGTCTGAGACCACCGCATGAGTTGTCCATAGTGGTAACCCACTCTATGTGATCGGAGATCCCGTGAAGTAGAAGTGGGAGACAAGCTGTTGGTCAGCTGGGAGGAGAGTATCCCTATATTACCTATCCCACTCCATGAAGATGCAATACTCTCCTGATCTGCATGGCAGGTTGATACTTATCTTAATGTGTTCCAAGTGGCTTATTCGGGTAAGCAGAGATGTTGTCCTGCAGAACATCTTCTTAGGAACACACCTATATGAATTTGACTATTAACGTCACAGTCTGTGAGAATTGGGTGTTCTCTAATAAATTCATGAAAAGGCCCTGGAGTATGACGTATACGCTCGACCCATGGGGAAGCTTTGCGGCAGCCCATTATCGGTCAAGAATTTGTGTGAAACTAGTCTCGCAGAAAACTTGTAGTTTAAGGCACAGTCCACTATTCAAGTTGTGATCTAGTGTAGCATAAATCTCTAAGTGGAAGTTCAACTTCACAGTCTCCAGTAAGCACCAGTATATAAACAATGTTTTGGAACTAAATGATGAGATGTGCCAATGAGACTTTGTGGGGGATTGTTGGAATTTTGCTAGTAGGCCATTGGCCCAAAGCCCAACTAAAATTCTGAAATTCTCTTGGCCCATTCATGCACACATGTGAGTGGAGTGAGTGAGGCTAAAGTTTAGTCCCACCCCAAAAGTTGAGAGAGAGTTGCACCTCTTTATAAGGTGAGCTCTTCTACCACTTGTATGAGCATGAGAAGAGGAGACCTACACGCGCGCTCCTCCTCCTCGCTCGCCTCGCCTCGCCACGCCACGCCTCGTCATGACGCGCCGTGGGTTGCGGGATTGAGCCGAGGACAGAGCTATGCACGTTGTCTATATTTTTGCTCCTTGGGAAAAATTAATGAGTCATTAATTAATAATTAATGGATACGTTAATTACCAAACCGTTCCCAATTCTTTTGGATCGTGATGACTCGGACGTGGGGTTTACTCCCACGACCTACCCAACCCGCACTATATAGTCAGGCAGACGTCTACCCTAGCCGCCGCCGCTTCGTATGGTTTCTCACCACCGTTCCAGATCATTGCGCCGCCAAGCAAGTCTTCTCCATCCCTCCTTTTGGCGTGCATCGAGAGAAGGGACAGCAGGCCTCCGGAACCCCGCCTCTCGTGATCCTGCACAGGAGAGGGGCGATCAGGTTTTTGGGGAGTGCACTCGCGCGACTGCTAGCAGCGACGACTTCGCGAACGACGACTTCTTCCCCGACCTTGGTAACCTCATCCTCAACGACATGGGCGACAACGTCAATGCCAGCGGTGCTGCACCCGCTGCACCGTATGTTATTCTATCCTTCTTGTTCGAGATCGTGGTAGAATTCATGTTTCTAGTATGTGCCCTATGTGATATGTTCATCTACTATGCTAGTTCGCATGATTAGTTTAATCTCTGCTATTGCTGTCATGATCTACTTCCTATTTATTCGGATTAAATCTCGTAGTAACTTGCTCATATTTCCAACAATCCAAAAACCTGATTATAGGCAATTTACTCTGAGTGGTTTTGCTGCGCATCTGAAGCCGCCTGCCTTTAAGGGGGCGCAATATAAGAGGTGGCGCATGAGAGCAGTCTACTATTTTCAGACCATGGGCTGCTATGACACCACCAAGGGCAAGCCTGAGGGCGATCTTAATCCTGCACAGCTGGAAGCTTTCGAGAAGATCGATACCCTCTTTAAAGGCGCTCTTCTGAGTGTTCTTGATGACTCCATTGTGGATTCGTATATTTCGTTTGACAACGGCAAGGACATGTGGGCTGCGCTCGAGGCCAAGTTTGGTGCCTCGGACGCCGGCAGCGAGTTGTACGTCATGGAGCGATTCTATGACTACAAGATGACTGATGAGCGCCTTGTTGTACAACAGGCTCATGAGATACAGTCGCTCGCAAAAGAACTTGAGTACTTCAAGTGTGTGTTGCCGGAAAAATTTGTTGCCGGAGGCATCATTGCCAAGCTTCCACCTTCGTGGAACAATTTTGCTACTTCCCTGAAACACAAGAGACAGGAGTTTTCCGTTGTGGATCTCATTGGTACTCTTGATGTTGAAGAGAAGGCGAGAGCAAAGGACACACATGCTCGAGTTGCCGAGGGAGGTTCTAGTGCCCACAAGGTACAGAAGAAGAACTCCCAGCCCAACAAGTTCAAAAACAATAAGAACAAAACTCAGGGCAAAGGCAAGTTTGATACAAAGAACAAGCCATCACATTCTACCAACTTCAAGAAGAATTCTCATAAGAAGGGGAAGGGACTTTGCCATGTCTGCGGTGATCCTAATCACTGGGCTCCAAAGTGTCCTAACCGCTCTGAGGAGCGCGAACATGAGAAGAGCGGCAAGTCCGCTAATGTTGTCATCAGTGATATTGATATGAAGGAATCAGGGTACGGTATTTTTCCTACCATCCTTTTAGTATTTCAATCCCCTGATTGGTTAATTGACACTGGTGCCAATGTACATGTTTGTGCTGACGCCTCCATGTTTTCTTCTTACCAGGCAACAGGGACTTCACCCGTGCTGATGGGGAACGGGTCACATGCCATCGTTCGAGGTGTTGGTACGGTCGATCTGAAGTTTACTTCGGGGAAGACTGTGCGTCTGAAGAACGTTCATCATGTGCCGTCCATAAATAAAAATCTCGTTAGTGGTTCCCGTTTATGTCGAGATGGTTTTAAGTTGGTTTTCGAATCCAATAAAGTTGTAATTTCTATGTATGGACAATTTGTTGGAAAAGGCTATGAGAGCGGAGGCTTGTTCCGCCTGTCTTTGTCAGATATTTGCACTAAAGTTATTAATAATGTTTGCCACAACAATGAGTCTGATATTTGGCATTCACGACTTTGTCACATTAACTTTGGTTGCATGAAGCGGCTAGCCAATATGAATTTAATTCCAAAAATCTCTACTGTCAAAGGCTCTAAGTGCCAAGTATGTGTGCAAGCTAAGCAACCTCGCAAGTCCCATAAGACTGCAAAGGCAAGAGACTTGGCGCCACTAGAGCTTATACATTCTGATCTTTGTGAGATGAATGGCGTGTTGACAAAAGGTGGAAAAAGATACTTCATGATGTTCATTGATGACTCCACTAGATATTGTTATGTGTATCTTCTGAAATCAAAAGATGAGGCTTTGACTTTCTTCAAAAACTATAAAGCTGAGGCAGAGAACCAACTTGATCGGAAAATTAAACGGCTTAGGTCCGGTCGTGGTGGAGAGTATTTTTCCAATGAATTTGATCTGTTTTGTGCGAAACATGGTATAATCCATGAGAGGACGCCTCCCTACCCACCCCAGTCAAATGGGGTAGCCGAAAGAAAGAACCAAACTCTAACTGATATGGTTAACACCATGTTAGACACTTCGGGTCTATCCAAGGAATGGTGGGGGGAGGCGCTAATGACTGCGTGTCATGTCCTAAACCGTGTTCCCACAAAGCATAAGACCATGACTCCATTTGAGGAATGGGAAAGGAAAATGTTGAAACTCTCTTACCTACGTACTTGGGGTTGTTTGGCGAAAGTCAATATACCAATTCCCAAGAAGCGCAAGCTTGGACCAAAAACTGTGGATTGTGTTCTTCTGGGCTATGCTTTTCATAGCATCGGCTATAGATTTCTGATAATAAAATCTAAGGTATCCGACATGCATGTTGGTACGATTATGGATTCGAATGGTGCAACTTTGTTTGAGGACATATTTCCTATGAAGGATATGTCGAGTTCATCAAATCAGGAGATACCTACTCCATCTAGTGAGGAATTCACTGTAATTCCTGAACCCACCATTGCGATGGAACACATTGAGAATCCTGTTGAGGGTGACAATGGAACTCCCGTGAGGAGTAAGAGACAGAGGACTGCAAAGTCCTTTTGTGATGATTTCATTGTGTACCTCGTGGATGACACACCTAGGACGATTTCAGAAGCCTATGCATCTCCTGATGCTGACTACTGGAAGGAAGTTGTACGTAGCGAGATGGATTCCATCTTAGCTAACGGTACATGGGAGATCACTGACCGTCCTTATGGGTGCAAACCTCTAGGATGTAAGTGGGTGTTCAAGAAGAAGCTTAGACCTGATGGTACGATTGAAAAGTACAAGGCACAGCTTGTGGCCAAGGGTTATACCCAGAAAGAAGGTGAAGACTTCTTTGATACTTACTCACCCGTGGCTACACTGACCACAATTCGGGTGCTACTATCACTGGCTGCCTCACATGGTCTTCTCGTTCATCAAATGGATGTTAAGACAGCTTTCCTCAATGGAGAGTTGAAGGAGGAAATTTACATGGATCAGCCAGATGGTTTTGTAGTACCTGGTCAGGAAGGAAAGGTGTGCAAGTTATTAAAGTCTTTATATGGCCTTAAACAAACTCCTAAATAGTGTCACGAGAAGTTCGAAAGAACATTAATTGCTGCCGGCTTTGTAGTAAACGATGGTGACAAGTGTGTGTACTATCACTATGGTGGGGGCGAAGGAGTTATTCTTTGTCTGTATGTCGATGACATACTGATCTTTGGAACCAAACTTGATTTAATCAAGGAGGTTAAGGATTTCTTATCTTGCTGTTTTGAGATGAAGGATCTAGGAGTAGCTGATGTTATCTTAAACATCAAGCTGTTGAGAGATGAGAATGGTGGGATCACACTGCTTCAGTCTCACTATGTGGAAAAGGTCTTGAGTTGTTTTGGGTATAGCGACTGCACGCCTTCTCCTACTCCATATGATGCTAGTGTGTTGCTTCGGAAGAACCGACAGATTGCTAGAGATCAACTGAGGTATTCTCAGATTATTGGCTCGCTTATGTATTTGGCGAGTGCCACGAGGCCTGACATCTCTTTTGCTGTGAGCAAGCTGAGTCGGTTTGTGTCAAAACTGGGAGATGATCATTGGCATACGCTTGAGAGAGTTATGTGCTATTTGAAAGGCACCGCGAGCTATGTGATTCACTACACCGGGTATCCAAGGGTACTGGAGGGTTATAGTGACTCAAACTGGATATCTGATGCTGATGAGATTAAGGCCACAAGTGGTTATGTTTTTACACTTGGTGGTGGCACTATTTCCTGGAAGTTTTGCAAGCAGACCATCTTAACGAGGTCAACTATGGAAGCAGAACTCACAGCATTAGACACAACCATTGTTGAAGCAGAGTGGCTTTGTGAACTCTTGATGGACTTACCTATGGTTGAAAAACCAATACCCCCTATCCCGATGAACTGTGATAATCAAACTGTGATCGTCAAGATAAACAGTTCTAAGGACAATATGAAGTCCTCAAGGCATGTGAAGAGGAGACTGAAATCTATCAAAAAATTGAGGAACTCCGGAGTTATTACGTTGGATTATATCCAAACGTTGAAAAATTTGGCAGATCCCTTCACAAAGGGTCTATCACGTAATGTGATAGATAATGCATCGATGGAGATGGGTCTGAGACCCACCGCATGAGTTGTCCATAGTGGTAACCCACTCTATGTGATCGGAGATCCCGTGAAGTAGAAGTGGGGGACAAGCTGTTGGTCAGCTGGGAGGAGAGTATCCTTATATTACCTATCCCACTCCATGAAGATGCAATACTCTCCTGATCTGCATGGCAGGTTGATACTTATCTTAATGTGTTCCAAGTGGCTTATTCAGGTAAGCAGAGATGTTGTCCTGCAAAACATCTTCTGAGGAACACACCTATATGAATTTGACTATTAACGTCGCAGTCTGTGAGAATTGGGTGTTCTCTAATAAATTCATGAAAAGGCCCTGGAGTATGACATATACGCTCCACCCGCGGGGAAGCTTTGCGGCAGCCCAGTATCGGTCAAGAATTTGTGTGAAACTAGTCTCGCAGAAAACTTGTAGTTCAAGGCATAGTCCACTATTCAAGTTGTGATCTAGTGTAGCATAAATCTCTAAGTGGAAGTTCAACTTCACAGTCTCCAGTAAGCACCGGTATATAAACAATGTTTTGGAACTAAATGATGAGATGTGCCAATGAGACTTTGTGGGGGATTGTTGGAATTTTGCTAGTAGGCCTTTGGCCCAAAGCCCAACTAAAATTCTGAAATTCTCTTGGCCCATTCATGCACACATGTGAGTGGAGTGAGTGAGGCTAAAGTTTAGTCCCACCCCGGAAGTTGAGAGAGAGTTGCACCTCTTTATAAGGTGAGCTCTTCTACCACTTGTATGAGCATGAGAAGAGGAGACCTACATGCGCTCGCCTCGCTTCGCCACGCCACGCCACGCCTCGTCACGACGCGCCGCGGGTTGCGGGATTGAGCCGAGCCGAGGACAGAGCTATGCACGTTGTCTATATTTTTGCTGCTCAGGAAAAATTAATGAGTCATTAATTAATAATTAATGGACACGTTAATTACTGAACCGTTCCCGATTCTTTTGGATCGTGATGACTCGGACGTGGGGTTTACTCCCACGACTTACCCGACCCGCACTATATAGTCAGGCAGACGTCTACCCTAGCCGCCGCCGCTTCGTATGGTTTCTCACCACCGTTCCAGGTCATTGCACCGCCAACCAAGTCTTCTCCATCCCTCCTTTCGGCGTGCACCGGGAGAAGGGACAGCAGGCCTCCAGAACCCCGCCTATCGTGATCCTATACGGGAGAGGGGCGATCAGGTTTTTGCAGAGCGCACTCGCGCGACTGCTGGCAGCGACGACTTCTTCCCCGACCTCGACAACCTCATCCTCGACGACATGGGCGACAACGTCAATGCCGGCGGTGCTGCACCCGCTGCACCGTATGTTATTCTATCCTTCTTGTTCGAGATCGTGGTAGAATTCATGTTTCTAGTATGTCCCCTATATGTGATCTGTTCATCTACTAAGCTAGTTCGCATGGTTAGTTTAATCTCTGCTATTGCTGTCATGATCTACTTCCTATTTATTTGGATTAAATCTCGTAGTAACTTGCTCATATTTCCAACAGCGGCGGCTGTGGTGAGGGTTTCCCCGTGTCATAGGAGGCGGCACGGGGACATGAGTGTTCAGTTCGCATGAGGTGTCATGATTATAATTTTCTCGACAGTGAAGTTCAGTCTACATGTGCACCCCATTCATTTTCCCCGTGTCACGGGAGATGACACAGGGACACGGGTGTTCGGTTCACAGGAGGTGTCGCAATTATACTTTTCTAGACAGTGAAGCTCAGCGACTACAGGTGCACCTGAAAGTGCAACTATCCCTGGGTGGTTTTGGTAATTCCTAACAACATATAGCTCATTGAGCTAACATTATTCCAAGATTAATATTTCAGGAAAAGCTCAATGAATGGCATGGCATGGATGAGGAAAGTGGATCCCTCAAAATTCTAAGGACAAAAAGTTTGGCTCAAGCTTGAAGCTCAAGACTCTACATTTTATATGTTAGTGATCCAAGATCACATTGAGTCTATAGGAAAAGCCAATACTATCAAGGAGGGATGAGGTGTTGCTTAATGGCTTGCTTGCTCAAAATCCTTAGTGATATGATCCAAAACCCTCAACTACCTTCCCACACCCACATATGACCTAAACCAAAGTCAAACTCGGCCCCACCAATTCTTTCTATCCGGCGCCACCGAGTTTCAAATGTCATAGCCACTGCCACAAACCCTAGGCAAATCGGTCTCATTGATAGGGATCTCGGTCTCATCGAGATGGGATTGTAATCTCTCTGTTTCCCTTCGTAACATTTCGGTCTTACCGAGATGAGCGATCGGTCCCACCGAGATTGCAATGTAAACTCTCTGTTTCCCTTTTTTAACATTTCGGTCTCACCGAGATGAGCGAATCGGTCCCACCGAGTTTACCTGACCAACTCCCTGGTTAGCTTATTACCAAAATCGGTCCCACCGAGTTTGTGTAATCGGTCACACCAAGATTACTTTATGCCCTAACCCTAACCATATCGGTCCTACCGAGTTGCATCTCAGTCCCACCGAAAATCCTAATGGTCACTAGGTTTGCTGAATCAGTCCGACCGAGTTTAATCATTCAGTCCCGCCGAGTTTGGCAAATTGTGTGTAATGGTTAGATTTTGTGTGGAGGCTATATATACCCCTCCACCCACTCTTCATTCGTGGAGAGAGCCATCAGAACATACCTACACTTCCAATACACATTTTCTGAGAGAGAACCACCTACACTTGTGTTGAGGTCAAGATATTCCATTCCAACCATATGAATCTTGATCTCTAGCCTTCCCCAAGTTGCTTTCCACTCAAATCTTCTTTCCACCAAATCCAAATCCTGTGAGAGAGAGTTGAGTGTTAGGGAGACTATCATTTGAAGCACAAGAGCAAGGAGTTCATCATCAACACACCATTTGTTACTTCTTGGAGAGTGGTGTCTCCTAGATTGGCTAGGTGTCACTTGGGAGCCTCCGACAAGATTGTGGAGTTGAACCAAGGAGTTTGTAAGGGCAAGGAGATCACCTACTTCGTGAAGATCTACCGCTAGTGAGACAAGTCCTTCGTGGGCGACGGCCGTGATGGAATAGGCAAGGTTGCTTCTTCGTGGACCCTTCGTGGGTGGAGCCCTCCGTGGACTCGTGCAACCGTTACCCTCCGTGGGTTGAAGTCTCCATAAACGTGGATGTACGATAGCACCACCTATCGGAACCATGACAAAAACATCCGTGTCTCCAATTGCGTTTGAATCCTCCAAACCCTTCCCTTTACATTCTTGCAAGTTGCATGCTTTACTTTCCGCTGCTCATATACTCTTTTGCATGCTTGCTTGAATTGTGTGGAGATTGCTTGACTTGTCCTAAGATAGCTAAAATCTGCCAAGAACTAAAATTGGGAAAAGACTAGATTTTTATTTGGTCAAGTAGTCTAATCACCCCCCTCTAGACATACTTTCGATCCTACAAGTGGTATCAGAGTTTTGGTCTCCATTTGCTTTGATTTCCATAGCTTTTGGTGGTCATAGCCTTGGTTTCACAACCTAGGAGAGTATGGCGTCTAGCGAGGGAAATTATCACCATAGAGGTCCTTACTTTGATGGCACTAATTTTGCTAGTTGGAAGCATAAGATGAAAATGCATATTCTTGGACATAACCCCGCCGTTTGGGCTATTGTGTGTATTGGCTTGCAAGGTGAATTCTTTGATGGGAAAGAACCAAACCGTGAAGCCACCGCGGAAGAGTTGAAAATGCTGCAATACAACGCTCAAGCTTGTGATATCCTCTTCAACGGATTGTGCCCCGAAGAATTCAACAAAATCAGCCGTCTTGAGAATACAAAGGAAATTTGGGATACTTTGATTGATATGCACGAAGGTACCGACTCCGTCAAAGAATCCAAATTGGATGTGCTTCAAAGTCAACTTGACAAGTTCAAAATGAAGGATGGTGAAGGTGTCGCTGAAATGTACTCTAGGCTTGCTCTTATCACAAATGAGATTGCCGGCTTAGGGAGTGAAGAGATGACCGATAGATTCATCATGAAGAAGATCCTAAGAGCCTTGGATGGAAAATATGATACCGTGTGCACATTGATCCAAATGATGCCAAATTACAAAGATCTCAAGCCAACGGAAGTCATCGGAAGAATTGTTGCTCATGAGATGTCACTCAAGAATAAAGAGGAACTTCACAACAAATCAAGTGGTGCTTACAAAGCCTCATGTGAAGCCCCCACATCATCGAGTGAGAAACAAACCTTCAATGAAGAATTGAGATTAATGGTGAAGAACTTCAACAAATTCGACAAGAGTAGAAGCAAAGGGAGAAGCTCCAAGTCAAGGTCCTACAATGACAAAAGATCTTCTAGTCGAGAGCGAAACTGCTACAATTGTGGAAGGCCCGGACACTATTCAAATGAGTGTACGCCCCCCTACAAGAGAAGAGAAGATTCTCCCAAGAGAAGAAGTAGAAGAGAAGAATCACCATCTAGAGAAAGAAGGAGTAGAGATGATCGTTATGAATGAAGACCCTCACGGAGAAGCAAGGATTCAGAAAGAAAGGACAGGTCATCAAGGAGCTACACAAAACGAAGACATCAAGCTCATGTTGGTGAATGGGTATCCGGCTCTGACTCCGACAACCACTCCGAGAGAAGCTATCACTCCGACTCCGAATATACTCAAGATGAAGGTGTTGCCGGTCTAGCACTTGTGACAACCAACTCCTACGACATATTTGACTTACCAAATGAAGGAGTTGGAACATGCTTCATGGCTAAAGGCCCAAAGGTATCACACCCCGAGTATGTTGATTTCAATAGTGATGAATATGACTTGTTAGGTGATGATGATTTACTTGTTGACAACTCTAGTGATGAATACTATGATGAAACGTCAATTAATCATGCTAATCAAGATAAAATGAATGACAATGATAAGGAGAAGATTGAGTCTCTAACTAAAGAACTAAACACTCTTAAGTTAGCTCATGAAACTATCTTAGGAGATCATCGAGAACTTTTAATGACTCATGAGAAATTACGCTTTGAAAATCTCAACCTTGAGCAAGAGCATGAGTTCTTAAAAGCAATCAATGATGATCTTCGCAAGAAAAGTTCTTCTTACATTGCCAAGCGTTTACTCTTATCCACTTACATGCCTCAAGTCAAGTCTAGTAACAAGAACAAGAAAGATTCTTCCTCTAGTAGTAACAATAATCATGCTAAATCCAATATTGTTGCTTCTAGTAGTTCTCTTGATTCCACTAATGATTCTCTTAGCCAAGTTACACTTGAGCAAGAAAATAGCTTATTGAAGGGAATTATAGAGAAAGGTGTTTACAAGAGCCTTGCTGGAAGTAAGCAATTCGAGGAAATTGTACGCAAGCAAGGAAGGCACCGGAAGAATCAAGGTGTTGGTTTTGAACGAAAGTTCAATGCCAATGGAGTTGAGTGGGAAGAAGATCAATACCCCAAGACGAAGTTTGTTCCTTAACAAGAGAAGTATGATCCTACTTCTCTCAAAGGGACACAAGCTCAAGATGATCTTCCACCACAAGACCATAAGCAAAAAGGCAAGGACAAGCTTCAAGAGGAAATTGATGCATTTGAAGAAGCTCCTAAGGCCTTGGTCAAGTGGGTTCCCAAGACTACTTCAAGTTCCACTTCATCAAGTACAACTACAACACCGAGGATTCCCATCAAGATGGTGTGGATCCCGAAGAAGAAGAACTAGAGAGTTCTTTGAGGGTGACTCCGCCAACATACTTCACTCTTATCATCTTGGCAAGAACAAGTGCGATCAACTTCCACATCTTGCACTAGTTCAAGGAGTCACAAACCCTCTTGTTGGTAAGACAAGGGACAAGGTAACCTAAAAGCTTTCATAGACATCATCTTGTGTGTGCATCACTTTATGTCTATGGATATCCTTGTTTGTTCCTTGTGGGACTAACCCATGTATGTATTGAAAGTGCAACTCACTCCAATGGATAGCTCCAAATGATCTACATCAACATTGAGCATCCACATCTTCAACATCTACATGAAGTCATCATCGACAAAACCCAAGGTTAGTTCATCCATCTTAGGGGGGATCTCACATCTAGGGGGAGCTTTACTCTAAGAATTGAGCTAAAGCAACTCTAATGGTGTGAACACAACAAATGCTTTATGTAAAAGTGGTAACCCCACTTGTGCTTAAACGATGAGTATGACCTATGATCAAATGTTCTCATTTGACTCCTAAGTCAATATACTCATATATAGATGACCTAGTCATCGCCAATTGTTTGATAGATGCTAGAATGGGTTGTGCGTGCTTTGCCACATATTTCAATTGCCATTTTATTGTGTGAGCATGTTGATTGCATATTTCACTCATTCGAGGACATCCACTTGTTGTTTTGATTGATTGTTTTTCTTTTCTTTTGCCAAGTGGATGGACAAGAATGCCTAAGAACCCTCTCTAGCTATCTATGCTTTTCTCGTCTCAAACTCTATTCATGCTACATCACAAAATTTGATCAAGTCAGATTCGAACCACTCTATGTGAGGAGCACTCGGAGTCCCCGATTCGTCATAGACTTAAACTTCCAAAACTTCTTTGTGCATTTCGGTCTGACCGATTCATCCATTTCGGTCATACCGAGATCACTAAGTCGATCTAGGTTTTCAATCTTGGTGCAACCGATTTGAACCTTTCGGTCACACCGAGTTTCAGTAACTGCTTACAGTTATGAATCTCGATGCCACCGAGTTGTTCCACTCGGTCACACCGACAGGGTCGGGCTATATATACTCACGGGCAAAATTTTGGAAATTTCTTCGAAACCCTTCACCCGCGCATAGCTCACTCTGCCTCCTGGGTCTCCGGATCGTCCTCCTCATCGCCAGTTGCCTCCTGCTGCTGGTCTCTGCCGCCGTCAACGGAATTCTTCCCCGTCGTTGCCGCCGTAGCGAGTTCATCGCCGAACTAGGGTATGGACTCGATCACAGTGCTATCCCCGTCCGATTCCTAGCACATTGTGTTCATTATGATTCTTACCACGATTGAAATGATCTTATCCAGTCAAAACACTTCGTAGATTAGAGTTGAATTGAAAATTAAGGGTTAGGTTTCCGCCGAAACCATCTCGGACCCACCGAGTTGTGGAACTCGGTACCACCGATTCGGCTCAGGCCATTGCACATGTAATTTTCGGTCTAACCGAGAATTGCAAATCGGTGTGACCGAGTTCAGGACTTTGTGAAACCCTAGCAGTCTCGGTGCCACTGAACTGTGACTCGGTCTGACCGAGTTCACTAGTTTAGGTTCCAACAGCTGCTTCGGTATCACCGAGTTTACAAATCGGTTGATCCGAAATGCTTTCTGTGGAAAACTAAAACTAAGTTTTTGACTCATTCTCTTGCAAAAACCTCTGCATTTTGTGATGCTCATCCACTCTATCTCATCTATATCTATTCACAGGGTCTGCTGTCAGTGTTTGCAATATGTCTGATCAAAGTGATAGCCAGAACAGGTCAGAGGAGCAGGTTCACCTGAGTGAGGGCACTAGTCCCTCTAGCAGTTCAGATGATGGTAGCAGGAGCACTCCCAGCAACTTGCTCAAAGATACCACCAGAACAAGGAAGAAGAAAACTTCAGAATCTGAGGATGAAGACTATGTGGCAGTTGAGGATGAGGCCACTTCCAAGAAGAAAGTGGTTAAGAAGGAATATAGCACTGCTGCTACCACCAAGCCAGGCATGAAGCAAAAGGTTCCTACAAAGAGAATTCCAATGTCTAAGGCCAGAGCATCTACTCAAGTCCCTTTGGGATCTGAACCCAATGAGGCTGCTGCAGAAGGGAAGAAGAGGAAGGAGAGGATCAAAAAGACCACTGCTAGAGTGCTTGGGAGATCCTCAATCATGAGAGATTCTGAAGAGGAAGAGGAAGAAGAGGTTGCTGCACCAGCACCCAAGGCACAAAAGCTGATGGGTGATGCTATAAAGTCAGGGGCTGCAATATCAAAGCCCAAAGAAGCACCCAAAGCAGCCTCCAAGCCCAAGAGTGCACCTAAGAGGAATACCAGGAGTATACCAGCTGCTGAGAAGAACAAGGCCCCAGTGCCTGAAGTTGCTGCTGATGAAGATGATGAAGGACAAGTCCTGAGAAAGCTCAAACCCAAGATTCCAGACCACAATGATGCTCATCCTGTGGCTGAGAATATGAAGATCAGGAGAGACTCAGGACTGAGGAAATGGAGAGAGACAGACCCATATGCTACAAGAAGAAGGACTGCTGTTGATTACAGGTTCCACACAAAGGAACAACAGGACTTCTATGAGACAGAGTTGTTGGACAAGAAGCCTATAGTGTGTGAAATGAGGTGGGTCGACTGGAAGTATATCAAGGAAAATGAGAAACACTATCCTGGTCCATTTGACAGCTTCAGTGCTTGTGGAGTTGCAGACTTTGCTAGGCAGAAGCTCACAAAGTGGAATGAGGAGCTCATAATGCAATTCTACTCCACATCACACTTCTATCCAGATGGCAGGATAGTATGGATGTCTGAAGGTATAAGGTACCACTCAACTATTGAGGAATGGGCAAATCTGATCAATGCTCCTAAGGAAGAAGAAGATGACTTGGATGTCTATGCCAAGAAGAAGATGGATCACAACTCTATGGCAAACATGTACAAGGAGATTCCTGAAGATGATCTTGAGACTCACCAGTTTGGGTCAGTAAAACACTTGCTGTCAGGGCTGCCTACAATCAATTGGATCCTTAGGCACACTCTCTTGCCCAAGTCTGGTGATCATAGAATGATCATAGGCCATGCAATTAACTTGCTACATATATTTGATGTGCCACAGAAGTTCAAGGTCATGAGCCTTATAGTTGAGACTACCAAGAGGACTGCAGCTGACCAGAAAAGAAGTTGTGGATATGCCCCACAGATCCAGGAGTTGATAAACTCAAAGATGGGCACATGCACATACTTGTTGGATAAGGAACACTTGCCTATCTATCCTGACTTTGAGGACAATCAAGTTGTGATGAATGAGAATGAACCATCATCAGTACAAGCTCAAGAGAAGAAGGAGAAAGCAAAGAAAGAGAAGGCTGCCAAGATGCCAACTCAAGAGGAGGCATCTGAGTACTTTTTGAAAAGCAAGCAAGATCAGCTTGGCTACCTGATTGCATCCACTCTGAGGATTGAGAAGGGACTGACCACCCTAACTCAAAACCAGGAGAGCTTGGAAAGAATCGTGGAGCAAAAATTCTATGACTTGGATGTGAAGGTAACTGAGATTCAGTCTGTTGTGGAGCAACTTCAAGATGATATGCAGGAGAGGAAGGGCAAGACAACCACTGATGCATTTGCCAGAGTGCCTAGAGCTTAGAGGTCTGCTGCAGTGCCTGTTCCAGACACTAGAGTCACTTCATCTGCACCAGCTACAGCTCCAGCGCAACCAGCTCCAGCACCAACTCCTTCAGCTCCATCCACATCAACTGAAGCCTTCGTCCTTGGCGTTCTCCGGATACCACCACCTGAAGGCCAAGCCTGAGAGACGTTTTAGTGCTATGCATTTTCTATGAACGTTTTGGTAACTTGTTGCCAAAGGGGGAGAAAAATGTATAGATCATAGGCTTCGAGAGAGAGAGAGTTTGTTTTTGTTCTCTCTTGTCTTCTTGGTTGAACTTTGGTTGCTTTTGATTGCTTGAGATACTATGCTATTATCTGTGAGACATTGATGATCATGTGGTTGATCATAAGCTACACTTATGCTTGTTGGATGATATTATCTTACTTATCCTTATATGATCATTCACTTTGCTTGGTGATGAGTGCATCTATTTAATTCTTATCATTTTGAGCGCTCCACCAAGATGTATGTGACATGGAAGAGTAACCCATGATCCTAACTCATTCTGCATTTGCAGTCCAAAGCAAATCTTAAGATATGCACAAATTTAGGGGGAGCTCTTGCTTTTCACATACTTCTCAAAGCGACAATATCTTTCACTCTTATTATCATTTGTCGAAGCTTTGATCTATATGTTGTCATCAATTACCAAAAAGGGGGAGATTGAAAGTGCAACTATCCCTGGGTGTTTTGGTAATTCCTAACAACATATAGCTCATTGAGCTAACATTATTCCAAGATTAATATTTCAGGAAAAGCTCAATGAATGGCATGGCATGGATGAGGAAAGTGGATCCCTCAAAATTCTAAGGACAAAAAGTTAGCTTGAAGCTCAAGACTCCACATTTTATATTTTAGTGATCCAAGATCACATTGAGTCTATAGGAAAAGCCAATACTATCAAGGAGGGATGAGGTGTTGCTTAATGGCTTGCTTGCTCAAAATGCTTAGTGATATGCTCCAAAACCCTCAACTACCTTTCCACACCCACATATGACCTAAACCAAAAGTCAAACTCGGCCCCACCGATTCTTTCTATCCGGCGCCACCGAGTTTCAAATGTCAGAGCCACTGCCACAAACCCTAGGCAAATCGGTCTCACCGATAGGGATCTCGGTCTCACCGAGATGGGATTGTAATCTCTCTGTTTCCCTTCGTAACGTTTTGGTCTTACCGAGATGAGCGATCGATCCCACCGAGATTGCAATGTAAACTCTCTGTTTCCCTTTTGTAACATTTCGGTCTCACCGAGATGAGCGAATCGGTCCCATCGAGTTTACCTGACCAATTCTTTGGTTAGCTTATTACCAAAATCGGTCCCACCGAGTTTGTGTAATCGGTCACACCGAGATTACGTTATGCCCTAACCCTAACCATATCGGTCCTACCGAGTTGCATCTCAGTCCCACGGAAAATCCTAACGATCACTAGGTTTGCTGAATCGGTCCGACCGAGTTTAACCATTCGGTCCCACCGAGTTTGGCAAATTGTGTGTAACGGTTAGATTTTGTGTGGAGGCTATATATACCCCTCCACCCACTCTTCATTCATGGAGAGAGCCATCAGAACATACCTACACTTCCAATACACATTTTCTGAGAGAGAACCACCTACACTTGTGTTGAGGTCAAGATATTCCATTCCAACCATATGAATCTTGATCTCTAGCCTTCCCCAAGTTGCTTTCCACTCAAATCTTCTTTCCACCAAATCCAAATCCTGTGAGAGAGAGTTGAGTGTTGGGGAGACTATCATTTGAAGCACAAGAGCAAGAAGTTCATCATCAACACACCATTTTTTACTTCTTGGAGAGTGGTGTCTCCTAGATTGGCTAGGTGTCACTTGGGAGCCTCCGACAAGATTGTGGAGTTGAACCAAGGAGTTTGTAAGGGCAAGGAGATCGCCTACTTCGTGAAGATCTACCGCTAGTGAGGAAGTCCTTCATGGGCGACGGCCGTGATGGAATAGACAAGGTTGCTTCTTTGTGGACCCTTCGTGGGTGGAGCCCTCCGTGGACTCGCGCAACCGTTACCCTCCGTGGGTTGAAGTCTCCATCAACGTGGATGTACGATAGCACCACCTATCGGAACCACGACAAAAACATCCGTGTCTCCAATTGCGTTTGAATCCTCCAAACCCTTCCCTTTACATTCTTGCAAGTTGCATGCTTTACTTTCCGCCGCTCATATACTCTTTTGCATGCTTGCTTGAATTGTGTGGAGATTGCTTGACTTGTGCTAAGATAGCTAAAATCTGCCAAGAACTAAAATTGGGAAAATGCTAGATTTTTATTTGGTCAAGTAGTCTAATCACCCCCTCTAGACAGACTTTCGATCCTACAACACCCCATTCACTTCCCTGGTGTCATAGGAGATGACACGGGGACACGGGTGTTTGTTTCGCAGAAAGTGTCACAATTATACTTTTCTACACAGTGAAGTTCTGTGACTACAGGTGCACCCATTCACTTTCTTCTTGTCTATTCGGATGTAATTTTGAAACAACTGAGGTATCTTGAGAATGGTCTTGGTGATCTCGCCCAAAATACTTTTTTTGAAATAAAAGGAAGACCCGCGCGCCACATAAAACTATTTTCTCATGTCTTCCTTCTTGTGACATTTCAGATGAGAAAAAAGACATACTAATAATCTATCTGTTCTACTTCTCATGCATTCTAAGACAAGATAATGCAGAGTTGCAGATAAGTATTTTCTTCAGTTAAAAACCAAGGTTATCAATATAGTAGGAGAATCACATAGAACCTCATTAGCAGCACCTACACACACAAAAACAAATACTTGCACCCAACGTGATCAAGATGTTGTCAGTCCCCTTGTTGGTCATTTGCAAGGATCAAATCTCGTAGTGGTAGATATATGAAATAAAATACTAAACAAAAATAAAAGAAATAAAAATACAACGAGGTATTTTTGGATTTTTATATATGATAAAAGTAGACCGGGGGCCATAGTTATCACTAGAGAGTTCTCTCTCGAACACATAGCATACGGTGGGCAAACAAATTACTGTTGGGCAAAAGATAGAAAAGTGCATAGTTATGACGATATTCGAGGCAATGATCATGTATATGGCATCACGTTCGAGACAAATATACCGAATCCTGCCTGCATCTACTACTATTACTCAATCCATCGACCGCTATCTACCATGCATGTAGGCTATTAAGTTAATAAAAATAAAGTAACGCCTTAAGCAAGATGACATGATGTAAACACAGTAAATCTAAGAAATATGAATAAACCTCATTGTTTTATCCTTAATGGCAACAATGCAAATAAGTGTCATTTCCCTTTCGGTCACTAGGATGGAGCACCGCAAGATCGAACCCATTACAAAGTACCTCTCTCATTACAAAATAAATCAATCTAGTTGGCCAAAGTAAAAACATATAGAGAGAAATACAAAAGTATAATAATCATGCATAAATAAGTTCGGAGAAGACTCAAATATTTCTCATGAATATTCAGATCATGAACCCACAATTCATCGGATCCCAACAAACACACCGCAAAAGAGAATTACATCAGATAGAACTCCAAGAAGATCAAGGAGAACATGATGAAGATCAACAAGAGAGAAGAATCCATATAGCTACTAGCTATGAACCCGTAGGTCTGTGGTAGACTACCCACACATCATCGGAAAGGCAGTAAGGTTGATGTAGAAGCCCTCCGTGATCGACTTCTCATCCAACAGAGTACCAAAAAAGGACTGCAGATGGGATCACAAAAGAAGAGAGACCTGCGGCAGCGAAGAAAGTGTTTCGGGTGGCTCTCTAGTATATTGGGAATATTTAAGAATTTATAGAGGTGAAATTTGGTCAAGAGGTGCCACGAGGGGCTCACAAGCCTGGGGGAGCCCCCCCGGGGCGCGCTTAGCGAGCTTGTCGCTCCCTCATTGTAACACCCCGGTGTAATGATGCTACAGTAATCCCAGAGGTCAAGTTAATCATTTTGCTATAACAATGCTTAGCCACTTTAATCAATATCACATTTCAAATTCTAGTTGAATTCAATCTCAAATTGTGTGTGAATTTCAAAAAAATACTCAAACATGAAAACTAAAATGTTCATCATGTGTAAAATATTCTCCTGGTAATATTGGTGGTGAACCAACATTTTTGCAAAATGCCTATGTGGCCTAAAATAGCTAAAACAAAAAAGCTTAAAAAAGAAAAAGAAAAGGAGAAAAGGGAGAGGAGGGAGAAAGGCCTCCTCCCCCACTAATTCCCCTGGGCCTCGGCCCACCCCTCCACCCGAGCCAGCCCACCTAACCCCCCACGGCCCAACTCCCTGCACCGGTTGCCTCCCCCTCCTTCTTGTTCCTCGGATTCGGCCGCTATAGGGCGCTCCCACCCACGGTCGGCGCCGCATCACCTTGTCGACGACGCGGGAGAGGACAAGGCCGCCCCGACGCCTCGGCCTCCACCCATCTCTCCCACTTGCTCCCTCTCTCTGCCTCTCCCTCTCCGCACCAGCTCCCCTCTCCTCTTGCTCGCTCGCTCCTCTCCCCCTCTGCCTGAGCGCGCCCGCCGCCGTGCCTCGCCCATCCTCGCGGCCACCGAGCCCCGTTCGCCTCGCCGTCGTGCCCATCATCTCCGCTGTCGTCGTCTACCCCATCCACATCCGTGAGCGCGAGCCGGGAGCCACTGCAGCGAGCCCGACAACCTCTTCTTCCCCTACAACTGTCTTCGCCTTCGTCGCCGTCGATCTTCCCCGAACCCACCTGAGCACACCTACAGGGCCAACGTGAGCACGCGCCTCTTTCGCCTCTCTTCCCCGCGCGTTTCCGGCGCCGTAGTTCCTCCTCCCCGTCGTGCCCGAATGCGGCTCCGCGCGAGCTCGTCGCCGGCATAGCCACGACGACCATAGGGACCCGTCTGTGCCACCATCACGCTCACCGCACAGCGTAGGCCTCGTTTAGCCGCTTGGGTTGCCCGCAAATGCACCCCAGCCCCGTTCCCGACGACGACCGAAGTCTGGCGTACGCCTCGCCGCTCGCCCTCGATGTCCCCGACCACCGCAGCCTCTGCCACCACCCCAGATCGCCTCGCCGTCGTCTTCTCATTCGAACGAGCCCGACCGTGCTAAAAACGATGTCCCGTAGCACCATCCTCGTCATCGCCCAAGCGCGACCGTCGCCCTCGTTGCTCGTCGGCGCCGCTCCGGCCAACTCCGGCGACGCCACCGCCTGCAGTCGACGCACCGTCGCGCGTGTTCGAACGGTGCCAACCGCACGCGAAACGGCCGCCCCTAGCACGTTTCCGACGAGGCCCGGGTGCCCCCGCCGTGTTCTGACGTCGCCGGCGGCGAAACGCCGGCCGCCGCCTACGTGGTTGGCCTGGGGCCACCCCAGTGCCACTGCTAGTGGGCCCTGCGGGTCCCAGTTGACTGGGTTGACCCAGTCAACTGCTGACCAGGCAGCCAGTGCCACTGACATGCTGGCCCCACCGCCTATTTTAATTAATTAAAATGTTTTAATTATCTAAAACCTAATTAGTTACTAATTAGAGATTGACATGTGGGGCCCAGTAGCTATTTAACCTTAGTTTAGTTTAATATAAACTCTGTTAATTACAGTGGCTAATATGTGGGCACCACCTGTCTGGTTTGACTGGTCAGCTGACCTGTTGACATGCTGTCGTCAGCATTGCATCATGCTGATGTCATATTTCCCTTTCTATTAATTTAAATAATTCTAGGATATTGTTTAAATCTTTAGAAATTCATAGAAATTAAACCGTAGCTCGGATGAAAATGTTTTCTATATGAAAGTTGCTCAAAAAAATCCAACGAATCCAAATGCACGGTCCATGCACCTGTCACATGCCCCTAGCATGCTGAACATGGAACCATCCCCTCTCTTTCATCTGTCCGGAATCCACCTAACACCGGTAATTCATCCTCGGATGTTTATCCCCTCCGTCTGCAACGTGTAGTACTACGTTAGGGCAACCCTAGCTCTGCCCGTCATCATGTTATGCCTTGTGATGCATTGTTTGCTCTATATTTACTGTTTCTTCCCCCCCTTCTCTCCGGTAGACCCTGAGACCGATGATGCCGCTGTGATCGGCTACGTCACCGACGACCCCTCCTTCTTGTTTGAGCAACCAGGCAAGCAAACCCCCCTTGAGCATTCCGATATCGCCTATTTCTTTCCCTCTCATGCTTGCATTAGAACTGCTACTGCTTTCTGTATTATCCTACTCTGATGCATAGCCTGTTGGTGTTACCTGCTTATCCTAAACTGTTTAGTATAGGTTGATTAGTGATCCATCAGTGACCCCCACCTTGTCCCAGTTGCCCCGCTTTATGTTCGATGACTCGATCAACGTGATCGATGTCTAGGCCCCGACACCGCAGATCACCCCCCTAGTTGTACGACTCTGCAGAGTTACCATCGAGTGCCGAGGGTGGAACCTCATACATCATTCCTGATGAGACCTCTGTAGTGTAGCTAATTGGTCGTGGTCATCGAGGGTGATTTCCTCCTTAACCACTTCCGACACGTCTCTGTCGTGAAACCCCTCAAGTGTGAACCTCGAGGGTGGATCCTCTTACGTTCACCTTGATGATTACATCGAGTGGAATTTACCGGGGGTGATTCCTCGGGTTTTCCCCTTGATGTTTGCACACATGGATACTTGGACTTTACAGTTGTTACTTGGATAGGCGGGTCGACCCTGAGGGGTACCCGTGAGTGATGTGGAGTCGGGTTGACCTGGAAGGTGCCCGCGAGATACTTACGAGGCGTGCCCGGGCATTATTAGCCCTTTCCGCAAGTACTCGAGATGGGGCAACGGGGTCACATCGATCGTGAGTCTATGCTCGTTACCGCGCGCTCCTAATCCACTACGATTTAGATATTTGATCCGAGGGGCCTCTGGCCTAATAGCACTAACCATCACGTGGGCATAGTATGGGCGTTTTGCGTCGTATACATCAGCCGAAGCTTAATAGACGTCAGCGACTGAGCGGCGCGCGCCGGGTTGGACTGCGTAAGCTCCTGCCTTGTTGAAGGAGGTAGCTAGGTCTGCTCACCGGTCGCGTACGCAACGTGCAGGAGTTCCTAGGGAGATGGCCCATGACCCCTGGGGGCATAGGTTTAGTCCAGCGTGCTGACCTCTCTATTAAGTCTAGGTTGGGTTGCGGCGTATTGTTTGGCCGAGGCCGGGCATGACCCAGGAAAGTGTGTCCGGCCGGAGTTAATCGAGCATGGTGGGTAAGTTGGTGCACCCCTGTAGGGAAGAAAACATATATCGATAGCCTGTCCTACGGTAACGGAAACTTGGAGTTGTATCCCGATCGATACAACTAGAACTGGATACTTGAGATGAGACATGGAGATGAGACTTGGATATGAGACGATAACTGGATAGTATGGCTCTGGGATTGCTTTCTCGCAGGGAGTCGAGAAAGGATCTCTGGCCAAGGTTGATAACACTACTACTTTACATTATGTTGATCTGTACTCTTCTATATGCTGCAAGATGCTTGAAGATGCTTGAAGACGCTTGTCTTCGATAGGCTAGGCTTTCTCCTTCTCTTCTGGCATTCTGCAGTTTAGTCCATAGATACAACCCATTTCCTTTGATACAGATGCATACTTAGTTTATATCTGATGTAAGTCTTGCGAGTACTTTGGATGAGTACTCACGATTGCTTTGCTACTTCTTTTTCCCCCATACCCAATTGTTGCGACCAGATGACGGATCCCAGGAGCCAGACGACGCCACTGATGACTACTACTATGTGAAGACCGCAGACAACTAGGAGTAGTTAGGAGGCTCCCAGGCAGGAGGCCTTGCCTTTTCGATCGTTGTTGCTTTTGTGCTAGCCTTCTTAAGGCAAACTTGTCTAACTTATGTCTGTGCTCAGATATTGTTGCTTCCGCCGACTTTTGTGTATTCGAGCTTATGTATTCGATCCCTCGAGGCCCCTGGCTTGTAATATAAAGCTTGTATTATTTTAATTTGTGTCTAGAGTTGTGTTGTGATATCTTCCCATGAGTCCTTGATCTTGATCGTACACATTTGCGTGTATGATTAGTGTACGGTCAAATCGGGGGCATCACAAGTTGGTATCAGAGCCGACTGCCTGTAGGTAGCCCCCTTTCCAACTCCTTGGCCGAAGTTGAGTCTAGTCACTAAAAAGCTTTTACTAACATTGGCTGTGTGTCTTATGGGCCCACATCACCATATGGGTGGTATTAGGATCTTTTAGTCCTCGATCTTTACTCTGGGACTCTGATCTCTCTTCTATTTGGGTTAAAATGGTTTTACTAACTCTAACATTAGGATCCCATGACCACATTCACCCCAAAGCTGGATAAGCCATAGTTTTTCTTTAAAATAGTATTCTGGATAGTACACACACTTGCGTGATAACAACGAAGTGGTATCCATCGTACCTCTTTCATTATGCATGTTTCATCATGAATGATCCTTGTTTTTACAAATGCTCAATGCTGAACTACCCCTGTTACTTGTTAGCAGGATGGTTAGAACCGCTGGTCATGGCCGTGGTGCCAATGATCCACCATCGCCCGAATTCTTTGCTAGAATGATGCAACAATTTGAGCTGAACCGCCAGTTCATGGAAGGAATGATGGCTCATTTTCCTCGCCCGAACATGAATCAACAGCCAACCCCAGTAACTTTGCAAGACTTCATGCGTCTCAACCCAACTATTTACCGCAGCTCAACTCAACCCCTTGATGCTGATGACTGGCTCTGCGACATCACATATGAAATGGAGTCTGCTAGTGTGGCCCCTACTAGCTATGTCACCTTTGCATCTTTCTTTCTGAAGGGTCCCACTGCTCAATGGTGGGAGAGCCACATGCGTACCCTGCCTGTTGGAACGGTCATCACCTGGCCGGATTTCCAAGCTGCTTTTCGTGCCCGCTTCATTCCTCAAGGAATCATGGACAGGAAGTGTTGGAAATATGCCCTAGAGGCAATAATAAATTAGTTATTATTATACTATATTTCATTGTTCATGATAATCGTTTATTATCCATGCTAGAATTGTATTGATAGGAAACTCAGATACATGTGTGGATACATAGACAACACCATGTCCCTAGTAAGCCTCTAGTTGACTAGCTCGTTGATCAATAGATGGTTACGGTTTCCTCACCATGGACAATGGATGTCGTTGATAATGGGATCACATCATTAGGAGAATGATCTGATGGACCAGACCCAATCCTAAGCCTAGCACAAAGATCATGTAGTTCATATGCTAAAGCTTTTCTAATGTCAAGTATCATTTCCTTAGACCATAAGATTGTGCAATTCCCGGATACCGTAGGAAAGAACGCTTCCGCTTAGCGATCTACAAGGGTATGTAGATGCACTCCCCTTCCCTTGTTGCTAGATTACTCCATAGATTGATCTTGGTGATGCGTAGAAAATTTTAAATTTCTGCTACGTTCCCCAACAGTGGTATCAGAGCTAGGTCTATGCGTAGTTTCTATGCACGAGTAGAACACAAAGCAGTTGTGGGCGTTGATCTTGTCAATTTACTTGCCGTTACTAGTCTTATCTTGATTCGGCGGCATCGTGGGATGAAGCGGCTCGGACCGACCTTACACGTACTCTTACGTGAGACTGGTTCCACCGACTGACATGCACTAGTTGCATAAGGTGGCTAGCGGGTGTCTGTCTCTCCCACTTTAGTCGGATCGGATTCGATGAAAAGGGTCCTTATGAAGGGTAAATATAAATTGGCATATCACGTTGTGGTTTTGGCGTAGGTAAGAAACGTTCTTGCTAGAAACCTATAGCAGCCATGTAAAAACTTGCAACAACAATTAGAGGACGTCTAACTTGTTTTTGCAGCATATGCCTTGTGATGTGATATGGCCAAAAGGATGTGATGAATGATATATGTGATGTATGAGATTGATCATGTTCTTGTAACAGGAATCACGACTTGCATGTCGATGAGTATGACAACCGGCAGGAGCCATAGGAGTTGTCTTAATTTATTTATGACCTGCGTGTTAACATAAACGTCATGTAATTACTTTACTTTATTGCTAAAGCGTTAGCCATAGTAGTAGAAGTAATAGATGATGAGACAACTACAAGAAGACACGATGATGGAGATCATGATGATGGAGATCATGATGATGGAGATCATGGTGTCATGCCGGTGACAACGATGATCATGGAGCCCCGAAAATGGAGATCAAAAGGAGCAAAATGATATTGGCCATATCATGTCACTATTTGATTGCATGTGATTTTTATCATGTTTTACATCTTATTTGCTTAGAACGACGATAGCTTAAATAAGATGATCCCTCACTAAAATTTCAAGAAAGTGTTCCCCCTAACTTTGCACCGTTGCGAAGGTTAGTCGTTTTGAAGCACCACGTGATGATCGGATGTGATAGATTCTAACATTCTAATACAACGGGTGTAAGCCAGATTTACACACGCAATACACTTAGGTTGACTTGACGAGCCTAGCATGTACAGACATGGCCTCGGAACACGGAAGACCGAAAGGTCGAACATGAGTCGTATAGAAGATACGATCAACATGAGATGTTCACCGTCGATGACTAGTCCGTCTCACGTGATGATCGGACACGGCCTAGTCGATTCGGATCATGTTTCACTTAGATGACTAGAGGGATGTCTATCTGAGTGGGAGTTCATTAAATAATTTGATTAGATTAACTCAATTATCATGAACATAGTCTAAATTGTCTTTGCAAATATGTTGTAGACAAATAGCTCACGTTGTAGCTCCCTGTTTCAATACGTTCCTAGAGAAAGATTAAGTTGAAAGATATTGTAAGCAATGATGCGGACTAGGTCCGTAGTCCGAGGAGTGTCCTCACTTCTACACAGAAGGCTTATGTCTTTGATGCACCGCTCGATGTGCAAACCCCTACAACGTCGTCTGTGGATGTTGTGAACACCTGACAGACACATCCTGATGACTACTTGATAGTTTAGTGCACCATACTTTACGGCTTAGAATCGGGATTCCAATGACGTTTTGAACGCCATAAGACATATGAGATGTTCCAAGAGCTGAAATTAGGATTTCAGGCTCATGCCCGTGTTGAGAGGTGTGAGACCTCTGACAAGTTCTTTAGCCAACAAGATGGAGGAGAATAGCTTAGCTAGTGAGCATGTGCTCAGAATGTCTGGGTGCTACAATCACTTAAATCAAGTGGGAGTTAAACTTCCAGATAAGATAGTGATTGATAGAGTTCTCTAGCCACTATCACTAAGCTACTAGATCTTCGTGATGAACTATGACATGCAAGGGATGGAGTTGATCCCGAAGCTGTTCACAGTGCTTAAGACCGTAAAAGGTAGAAATCAAGAAGGAGCATCAAGTGTTGATGGTTTAACAAGACCACTGGCTTCAAGAAGGGCAAGGGCTAGAAGGGAAACTTCATGGATGGCAAACCAGTTGCCGCTCCAGTAAAGGAACCCAAGGTTGAACCCAAACCTGAGACTAAGTGCTTCTATTGTAAGGGGAACGGTCACTAGTAGCGGAATTACCCCAAATGCATGGTAGATAAGAAGGCTGGCAACTTCAACAAAGTATATACGTGTTATTAATGTGTACCTCGCTAGTACTCCTGGTAGCACCTGGGTATTGGATACCGGTTCAGTTGCTATTACTGGTGACTTGAAGCAAAAGCTACGGACTAAACGGAGACTGGCTAAGGGCGAGGTGACGATGTGTTTTGGAAGTGTTTCCAAAGTTGATGAGATCACCATCGCACGCTCCATCTGCCTTCGGGATTAGTATTGAACCTAGATAAATGTTATCAGGTGTCTACGTTGAGCATGAATTTGATTAGATCATGTTCATTGCAATACGGTCATTCATTTAAGTTAGAGAATAATGGTTATTCTGTTTACATGAATGATACCTTTCATGGTCATGCACCCTATGTGAATGGTTCATTGAATCTCGGTCGTGGTAATACACATGTTCACGCCAAAAGATGTAGAGTTAATAATGATAGTACCACTTTCTCGTGGCACTGCCGCTTAAGTCATATTGGCGTAAGATGCATGAAGAAACCCCATGTCGATGGATGTTTGGAGTCACTTGATTTTGAATTGCTTGACACATGCGAGCCATGCCTCATGGGCAGGATGACTAAGACCCCGTTTTCAGGTACAATGAAACGGGCAAGTGACTTGTTGGAGATCATGCATGCTGATGCATGTGATCCAATGAGAATTGAAGCGTGCAGTGGATATCGCTATTTTCTCATCTTCACTGACGATTTGAGTAGATATAGGTATATCTACTTAATGAAGCACAAGTCTGAAACGTTTGAAAAGTTCAAGCGATTTCAGAGTGAAGTTAAGAATCATCATAACAATAAGATCATGTTCCTACGATCTGATCAAAAGGGGATTTTCTGAGTTATGAGTTTGGCAATCACTTAAGACATTGTGGAATTGTTTCACAGTTGAAACCACCTGGAACACCACAAGGTAATGGTGTATCCGGACGTCGAAATCGAACACTATAAGATATGGTGCGATCTATGATATCTCTTACCAATCTACCGTTTTCATTTTGAGGTTATGCGTTAGAGACAGCTGCATTCACTTTAGATAGGACACCATCTAAGTCCGTTGAGACGACGTCGTATGAACATTGGTTTGGCAAGAAACCAAAGTTGTCGTTTCTTAATGTTTGGGGCTGCGATGCTTAAGGCTTCAGCCGGAGAAGCTCGAACCCAAAGCGGACAAACACATCTTCATAAGATACCCAAAGGTGACAGTAGGGTATACCTTCTATCTCAGATCCGAGGGCAAATTGTTTGTCACTAAGAACGGGTCCTTTCTCGAGAAGGAGTTTCTCTTGAAAGAATTGAGTGGGAGGAAGATAGAACTTGATGAGGTTGTCGAACCTTTACTTCAACCAGAGAGTGATGCAACACAGAAAGATGTTTTCTGTGGCGCCTACGTCTGCTGAAGAGGAAGTTAATGATAGTGATCATGAAGCTTCGGATCAAGTTGCTATCGAACCTCGTAGGTCGACAAGGATATGTACTACTCCTGAGTGGTACGGTAATCCTGTCTTAGATATCATGTTGTTAGACAACAATGAACCTACGAGCTATGGAGAAGCGATGGTGGGCCTGTATTCCGACAAATGGTTAGAAGCCATGAAATCAGAGATAGGATCCATGTATCAGAACAAAGTATGGACTTTGGTGGACTTGGCCGATGATCGGCAAGCCATTGAGAATAAATGGATCTTTAAGAAGAAGACGGACATGGACGGTAATGTTACCGTCTATGAAGCTCGACTTGTGGGAAATAGTCTTTTCACAAGTTCAAGGAGTTGACTACGATGAGAATTTCTCACCCGTAGCGATGCTTAAGTCCGTCGGAATCATGATAGCATTAGCTGTATTTTTCGATTATGAAATCTTATAGATGGATGTCAAAACAAGTTTTCTTACCAGTTTTCGTAAGAAAAGTTGTATGTGATACAATAAAAGGTTTTGTCGATCCTAAGGATGCTAAAAGGTATGCTGGCTCCAGCAATCCTTCTATGGACTAGAGCAAGCATCTCGGAATCGGAATATATGTTTTGATGGAGTGATCAAAGCTTTTAGGTTTATACAATGTTTGCTAGAAACTTGTATTTACAAGAAAGTGAGTGGTAGCACTACAACATTTCTGATAAGTATATGTGGATGACATATTGTTGATCCGAAATAATGTAGAATTTCTGGAAAGCATAAACGGTTGTTTGAAGAGTGTTTTTCAAAGGAAGACCTGGATAAAGCTGCTTACATATTGGGCATCAAGATCTATAGAGATGGATCAAGACGCCTAATGGTACTTTCAAAGAACGCACACCTTGACATGTTTTTGAAGGAGTTCAAAATAGATCAGTCAAAGAAGGGGTTCTTACCTGAGTTGTAAGGTGTGAAGTTGAGTAAGACTCAAAGCTTGAGCACGGCATAAGAAAGAGAAAGGACGAAGGTCGTCCCCTATGCTTTTGTCATAGGCTCTATACGGTATGCCATGCTGAAGTACCGCACCTGATGTGTGCCTTGCCACATGTCTGGTAGGAGGGTACAAAGGTGATCTAGGAGTAAATCACCAGATAGCGGTCAAAATTATCCTTAAAGGAATAAGGAAGTGTTTCTCGGTTATGGAGGTGATAAGGAGTTCGACGTAAAGAGTTACGTCGATGCAAGCTTAACACCTATCCGGATAGCT
Source organism: Triticum aestivum (assembly GCF_018294505.1). NCBI lineage: Eukaryota > Viridiplantae > Streptophyta > Magnoliopsida > Poales > Poaceae > Triticum > Triticum aestivum. Next base: position 656,902,824 of record NC_057812.1, read on the forward strand.
CTAAGTAGAGATACCGGATACGTATAATGGAGCAACAATTTGGAATAGCTCCAAGTGGAATGTGGCAGCAGCATCTACGATATAAAGTTTTGCGAAATACATAGGGATCTGAATATGGCAAGACCCGTTGACTACAACCTCTCTCACAAGCATAACATGATCAAACCCAGAACTCTTTGAGTGTTTATCACGTAGTGATGTGAACTAGATCATTGAGTCTAGTAGACTCTTGGATGTTGGTCACATGGCGATGTGACCTGTGAGTGTTAATCACATGGCGATGTGAACTAGATTATTGTCTCTAGTGCAAGTGGGAGACTATTGGAAATATGCCCTAGAGGCAATAATAAATTAGTTATTATTATATTATATTTCATTGTTCATGATAATCGTTTATTATCCATGCTAGAATTGTATTGATAGGAAACTCAGATACATATGTGGATACATAGACAACACCATGTCCCTAGTAAGCCTCTAGTTGACTAGCTCATTGATCAATAGATGGTTATGGTTTCCTGACCATGGACATTGGATGTCGTTGATAACGGGATCACACCATTAGGAGAATGATGTGATGGACAAGACCCAATCCTAAGCCTAGCACAAAGATCGTGTAGTTCGTATGCTAAAGCTTTTCTAATGTCAAGTATCATTTCCTTAGACCATGAGATTGTGTAACTCCCGGATACCGTAGGAATGCTTTGGGTGTACCAAACGTCACAACGTAACTGGGTGGCTATAAAGGTTCACTACAGGTATCTCCGAAAGTGTCTGTTGGGTTGGCACGAGTCGAGACTGGGATTTGTCACTCCGTGTAAACGGAGAGGTATCTCTGGGCCCACTCCGTAGGACATCATCATAATGTGCACAATGTGATCAAGGAGTTGATCACGACATGATGTGTTACGGAACGAGTAAAGAGACTTGCCGGTAACGAGATTGAACAAGGTATCGGGGTACCGACGATCGAATCTCGGGCAAGTATCGTACCGATGGACAAAGGGAATTGTATACGGGATTGATTGAATCCTTGACATCGTGGTTCATCCGATGAGATCATCGTGGAGCATGTGGGAGCCAACATGGGTATCCAGATCCTGCTATTGGTTATTGACCGGAGAGTTGTCTCGGCCATGTCTGCATGACTCCCGAGCCCGTAGGGTCTACACACTTAAGGTTCGATGACGCTAGGGTTATAGGGAATAGATGTACGTGGTTACCGAATGTTGTTCGGAGTCCCGGATGAGATCCCGGACGTCACGAGGAGTTCCGGAATGGTTCGGAGGTAAAGATTTATATATGGGAAGTCATCATACGGTCACCAGAATAATTCGGGGGTTACCGGTATTGTATCAGGACCACCGGAGGGGTTCCGAGGGTCCACTGGGAGGGTCCACCTGCCCCGGAGGGCCCTATGGGCTGTATGTGGAGAGGGACCAGCCCCTTAGTGGGCTGGGCACCTCCCCCCCGAGGGCCCATGCGCCTAGGGTTTGGGGGAACCCTAAAGGGGGAGCGCCCCCCTTGCCTTGGGGGGCAAGGCAACCCCCCTTGGCCGCCGCCCCCTCCTCAAATTGGATCTGAGGGGGCCGGCCCCCCTCTCCCTTGCCCCTATATATATGTGGGGGTTGGGAGGGCAGCCGCACCCAAGTTCTGGCGCTGCCCTCCCCCTCTCCCAAGTCCCCCTCTTCTCCTACGGTGCTTGGCGAAGCCCTACAGGATTACCACGCTCCTCCTTCACCACCATGCCGTCGTGCTGCTGCTGGATGGAGTCTTCCCCAACTTCTCCTTCTCCCCTTGCTGGATCAAGGCGTAGGAGACGTCACCGGGCTGTACGTGTGTTGAACGCGGATGTGCCGTCCGTTCGGCACTAGGATCATCGGTGATTTGGATCACGACGAGTACGACTCCATCAACCCCGTTCACTTGAACGCTTCTGCTTAGCGATCTACAAGGGTATGTAGATGCACTCCCCTTCCCCTCATTGCTAGATTACTCCATAGATTGATCTTGGTGATGCGTAGAAAATTTTAAATTTCTGCTACGTTCCCCAACAGGAAGAAGCGAGATTTCCGCAACCTCACCCAAGGCAACAATACTGTAGATGCTTATCAGCGGGAATTTCTGGACTTGTCTCGTTATGCTAAAGAAGACATCGCAACTGATGCTCATAGTCAAGAAAAGTTCCGTGCTTCACCCTGATATTAAGCTAGCACTGCTCGCTCATGACTTTGCCGACTTCGCCACCTTGGTGAACAAGGCTATTCAGGTTGAGACTAGTCTTCAGGAACACCAGGGATCACTTAGGCGCAGCCGTGACGCTGGCTCGTCTTCGGGCCCGTCAACGCAGAAGCATCAGATATGGATTCCCCACAGCATGTATCGTCCAGCTGCACCTGCACCAAGATAGTCCTATGCCGCACCTCGTCTGCCTCCTCCATCGCAGAGGCAGCCCCTTCGGGTTGTACCACCCCAAGCTTCTACTCCCAATCCCAATGATGGTCTGTGCTTCAAGTGTGGCCTTCCGAGCCATCGTTCCAGGAACTGCCCTTAGAATCAGAATCAGCTAGCTCTGCCTTCTAATGCTCGTGGTATCAACCAACCCCGTAACCACAATGCCAGACCTTATGGTCATGGTCATGCTAATCATGTTGATCTGAATGAAGCTCAAGACCGACCTGCCACTTTGATGGGTACTCTTCTCGTTAATTCAGTACCGGCATCTGTTTTATTTGATTCAGGGGCATCACATTCATTCATGTCAGAAAATTTTGCATATGCACACGACATTCGATGCGAGCCCATGAACACTCCGATAGTGGCACGCACCCCTGTGGGTCAGTGTTGAACTACCATGATTGGTCGCGACGTCCCCCTTGAAATTGAAGGGTTGGAATTTCATGTTTCCCCCATTATTCTGGAGTCTTCCAATATTGACCTCATTTTGGGAATGGAATGGTTGAAAGCGCATACTGCTTCTATCGTTTGCGCCACCAAGGTTGTTCACCTCCTACATCCTTCCGATGAGATAGTAAGCGACCATGCGCAGATTGTTCGAAACACTGAAGCACGACTTTATGCTTTGAATGCGTTGAACGCAGCACCTCTTGAGGGAATTGAAAAGATTCCAGTTGTTCGCGACTTCCTAGACGTCTTTCCAGAAGAACTTCCAGGAATACCTCCTACTCGGGCTGTCGAGTTCATCATCGACTTGAAACCAAGCACCGTTCCTATTGCCAAATGACCCTACAAGATGCCGCCTCATGAACTCCTTGAACTTAAGGAGGAAATTGACAAATCTCTTCGCAGTGGTTTCATTCGTCCAAGTTCCTCAGCTTGGGGAGCACCTTCTCTCTTTGTAAAGAAGAAGGATGGAACGAATCGTTTGGTCCAAGACTACCGTCCTATCAACCAAGCTACAATTCAGAACAAATATCCCCTTCCTCGGATCAGTGATCTGTATGATCAACTTGCTAGTTCATCAATATTCTCTAAACTCGACTTGAGGTTGGGTTACCACCAGATCCGTGTTCGTGAAGAGGATATTCCAAAGACCGCATTCGTCACTCGTTATGGTTCTTATGAGTACACCGTCATGTCTTTTGGCTTGAGCAATGCTCCAGCCACATTCTCTCGTCTGATGAACTACATATTCATGGATTACCTCGACAAGTTCGTCGTAGTCTATCTGGATGATATTCTGGTATATTCGAAGAACAAAGAAGAACATGCTGAACATCTTCAACTTGTTCTAGAGAAGCTTCGAGAACATCAACTTTATGCCAAGTATTCCAAGTGCGAATTCTTGTTACCCGAAGTCACCTACCTTGGTCATGTCATCTCCAAAGATGGTATTGCCGTCAACCCAGAGTGCGTTCAGGCTGTTCTTGACTGGACCCCTCCGAAGACTGTCAAGCAAGTCAGAAGCTTTCTCAGACTTGCCAGTTATTGCTGCCGTTTCGTCGAGAACTTCTCCAAGATTGCCAAGCCACTGACCAACTGCTACACAAAGGCGTTAAGTTTGATTGGACTGAAAAGTGTCAGGAAAGTTTCCAGGCACTCAAGGACAAGCTGACTTCTGCCCCAGTGCTTGCTCCCCCTGATTCTCGCAAGGACTTTGTCATCTATTGCGACGCTTCACGTCAAGGATTAGGCTGTGTCCTAATGCAAGAGCGCAGGGTGATTGCTTATGCCTCCCGTCAAGTATGTCCTCACGAAGAGAACTACCCAGTTCATGACCTTGAGCTTGCTGCGGTTATGTATGCATTGAAGCTATGGCGACAGTACCTTCTCGATAATCGTTGCAAGATCTTCACCGATCATCAGAGTCTGAAGTACCTGTTTACTCAGGCATATCTGAACCTCCGCCAACAGTGATGGATGGAAGCTATTGCTGACTACAACTGCGGTATATCCTATACCCCTGGCAAGGCTAATGTAATGGCCGATGCCTTGAGCCGTAAGTCTTATTGCAACAATTACATGGTTTTCAAAGCTCAACCCCATCTTTATGAAGAGCTATGCAAGCTGAACCTCCAACTAGTTCCACAGGGTACTCTGAATAACCTTGTCTTGGAACCAACTCTTCTGAAAGCAATTAAGTCTGCTCAAGCCAAAGATGCTCATGTTGATCTGATGAAAAAGGATCTTGCCTTAGAGAAATCAAGAGATTTCTCACTTGGTGAAGATGGAACATTATACTTAAGAGATCGCATTGTCGTACCCCGGTTCGAGCTTATGACAGAGAAGGTGATGAAAGAAGCGCATGACACCCCTCTCTCTATTCATCCGGGAAGTACCAAGATGTACTTAGACATTCGTTAGAAGTATTGGTGGTCCAAGATGAAGCAAGATATTGCTCGGTATATCGAAGAATGTGACGTTTGTCGTCGCGTCAAAGAAGAACATCAGAAACCGGCTGGACTTCTACAACCGCTTCCGATTCCTGAATGGAAGTGGGATAAGATTCAGATGGACTTCGTCATTGGCCTTCCCAAGTCTCAGAAAGGTAACGATGCTATCTTTGTCGTCATCGACCAATTATCGAAGGTTGCTCACTTTGTACCAGTCAAGGAGACTATCACTGCTAGTCAATTAGCAAGCTTGTATATCTCCCGAATTGTGTCACTCCACGGTATTCCGAAGGAGATCAGTTCAGACCGTGGCAGTTTATTCACTTCGAAATTCTGGGATAGTTTCCAAGAGGCAATGGGAACTCATATTACCTGGAGCACTGCTTATCATCCCCAATCCCAAGGCCAAGTCGAGCGAGTCAATCAAATTCTTGCAGACATGCTTCGGGCTTGTGTTATTTCTTTCGGTAAGAAGTGGGAAGAATCTCTCCCTTATGCAGAGTTCTCTTATAACAACAGCTATCAAGCCAGCTTGAAGATGGCACCCTTCAAAGTGCTTTATGGACGTAAGTGCCGAGCCCCTCTGAATTGGTCAGAAACTGGGGAACGGACGCTCATTGGTCCAGACATTATTCAACAAGCTGAAGAGCATGTTCGCATTGTACGGGATAATCTCAAGGCGGCCCAGTCCCGCCAAAAGAGCAACTATGACCGAAAACACTGGGGTTCAACTTATCAACCTGGTGAACAAGCTTATCTGCGTGTCACTCCTTTGAGAGGCACTCATCGGTTCGGAGTCAAGGGCAAGCTATCTCCGCGCTACATTGGTCCCTTCCGCATCCTCGCCCGTCGTGGACTGGTGGCTTATCAACTGGAGTTGCCACCTCAGTTCTCTCATGTTCATGATGTCTTCCATGTGTCGCAACTTCGTCAATGCTTCAAGGATCCAGAATGTGAAGTGGATCCGGAATTGATTGAAGTTCAAGATGATCTCACATACAAAGAGCATCCTATCCGCATTCTTGAAGAGGCTGAACGTCGAACCCGCCAGAAGGTTACCAAGTTTCTCAAGGTGCAATGGTCGAATCATACTAAAGATGAAGCCACTTGGGAACGCGAAGATAACCTCCGGGCTGAATACCCCGACCTATTCCCTTCTACCTCTTAATTCTCGGGACGAGAATTTCTTTTAGAAGAGGAGAGTTGTAACACCCCGGCATAATGATGCTACAGTAATCCCAGAGATCAAGTTAATCATTTTGCTATAACAGTGCTTAGCCACTTTAATCAATATTTCATTGCAAATTCCAGTTGAATTCAATCTCAAATTGTGTGTGAATTTCAAAAAAATACTCAAACATGAAAACTAAAATGTTCATCATGTGTAAAATATTCTCCTGGTAATATTGGTGGTGAACCAACTTTTTTGCAAAATGCCTATGTGGCCTAAAATAGCTAAAACAGAAAAGCTTAAAAAAAGAAAAAGAAAAGGAGAAAAGGGAGAGGAAGGAGAAATGCCCCCTCCCCCACTAATTCCCCTAGGCCTCGGCCCACCCCTCCACCCGAGCCAGCCCACCTAACCCCCCACGGCCCAACTCCCTGCACCGGTTGCCTCCCCCTCCTTCCTGTTCCTCGGACTCGGCCGCTACAGGGCGCTCCCGCCCACGGTCGGCGCTGCACAACCTTGTCGACGATGCGGGAGAGGACAAGGCCGCCCTGACACCTCGGCCTCCACCCATCTCTTCCACTTGCTCCCTCTCTCTCCGCCTCTCCCTCTCCCCACCAGCTCTCCTCTCCTCTCGCTCGCTCGCTCCTCCCCCCTCTGCCCGAGCGCGCCCGCCACCGTGCCTCGCCCGGCCTCGCGGCAACCGAGCCCCGTTCGCCTCACCGTCGTGCCCATCGTCTCCGCCGTCGTCGTCTACCCCGTCCACGTTCATGAGTGCGAGCCGGGAGCCACTGCAGCGAGCCTGGCAACCTCTTCTTCCCCTATGGCCGTCTTCACCTTCGTTGCTGATTCATCGCCGTCGATCTTCCCCGAGCCCACCTGAGCCCACCTACAAGGCCAACGTGAGCATGCGCCTCTTTCCCCTCTCTTCCCCGCGCGTTTCCGGCGCCGTAGCTCCTTCTCCCCATCGTGCCCGAACGCGGCTCCGCGCGAGCTCATCGCCGGCGTAGCCACGGCGACCATAGGGTCCAGTGCGTGCCACCATCACGCTCACCACACCGCGTAGGCCTCGTCTAGACGCTTGGGTTGCCCGCAAACGCACCCCAGCCCCATTCCCGACGATGATCGAAGTCCGGCGTCTGCCTCGCCGCTGGCCGTCGACGTTCCTGACCACCGCAGCCTCTGCCACTACCCCAGATCGCCTCGTCATCGTCTTCTTGTTCGAACGAGCCCGGCCGCGCTGAAAACGGTGTCCTGTATCACCATCCTCGTCGTCGTCCAAGCGCGACAGCCGCCCTCGCTGCTCGTCGGCGCCGCTCCGGCCAACTCCGGCGACGCCACCGCCCCCAGTCGACGCGCCGTCGTGCGCGTGTTCGAACGGTGCCAACCGCACGTGAAACGGCCGCCCCTAGCACGTTTCCAATGAGGCCCGGGTGCCCCCGCCATGTTCTGACGTCACCGGTGGCGAAACGCCGGCCGCCATCTATGTGGTTGGCCTGGGGCCACCCCAGTGCAACTGCTAGTGGGCCCCACGGGTCCCAGTTAACTGGGTTGACCCAGTCAACTGCTGACCAGGCAGCCAGTGCCACTGACACACGGGCCCCACCATCTGTTTTAATTAATTAAAATGTTTTAAATATCTAAAACCTAATTAGTTACTAATTAGAGACTGACATGTGGGGCCCAGTAGCTATTTAAGCTCAGTTTAGTTTAATATAAACTCTGTTAATTACAATGGCTGACATGTGGGCACTACATGTATGGTTTGACTGGTCAGCCGACCTGTTGACCTGCTGATGTCAGCATTGCATCATGCTGATGTCATATTTCCCTTTCTGTTAATTTAAATAATTCCAGGATATTGTTTAAATCTTTAGAAATTCATAGAAATTAAACCGTAGCTCGGATGAAAATGTTTTCTATATGAAAGTTGCTCAGAAAAATCCAACAAATCCAAATGCGCGGTCCATTCACCTGTCACATGCCCCTAGCATGCTGAACATGGAACCTTCCCCTCTCTTTCATCTGTCTGGAATCCGCCTAACGCCTGGAATTCATCCTCGGATGTTTATCCCCTCCGTCTGCAACATGTAGTACTACGTTAGGGCAACCCTAGCTCTGCCCGTCGTCATGTTATGCCTTGTGATGCATTGTTTGCTCTGTATTTACTTTTTCTTCCCCCTCTTCTCTCTGGTAGACCCCGAGACCGATGATGCCGCTATGATCGACTACATCACCGACGACCCCTCCTTCTTGTCTGAGCAACCAGGCAAGCAAACCCCCCTTGAGCATTCCGATATCGCCTATTTCTTTCCCTCTCATGCTTGGATTAGAACTGCTACTGCTTTCTTTATGATCCTACTCTGATGCATAGCCTGTTGTTGTTACCTGCTTTTATACCTTACCTGCTTATCCTAAACTGTTTAGTATAGGTTGATTAGTGATCCATCAGTGACCCCCACCTTGTCCCAGTTGCCCTGCTTTATGTTCGATGACTCGATCAACGTGATCGACGTCCAGGCCCCGACACCGCACATCACCCCCTAGTTGTACGACTCTACAGAGTTACCATCGAGTGCCGGGGGTGGAACCTCATACATCACTCCTGATGAGACCTCTGTAGTGTAGCTAATCGGTCGTGGTCATCGAGGGTGATTTCCTCCTTAACCACTTCCGATACGGCTCTGTCGTGCAACCCCTCAAGTGTGAACCTCGAGGGGGGATTGAGGGAGTCCTGGATTAGGGGGTGTTCGGGTAGTCGGACTATACTTTCAGCTGGACTCCTGGACTATGAAGATACAAGATTGAAGACTTCGTCCTGTGTCCGGATGGGACTTTCCTTGGCGTGGAAGGCAAGCTTGGCGATGCGGATATTCAAGATCTCCTACCATTGTAACCGACTCTATGTAACCCTAACCCTATCCGGTGTCTATATAAACCGGAGGGTTGTAGTCCGTAGGCAATCAACTCCATATACAACAATCACACCGTAGGCTAGCTTCTAGGGTTTAGCCTCCTTGATCTCGTGGTAGATCTACTCTTGTACTACCCATATCATCAATATTAATCAAGCAGGACGTAGGGTTTTACCTCCATCAAGAGGGCCCGAACCTGGGTAAAACATCATGTTCCCTGCCTCCTGTTACCATCCGACCTAGACGCACAGTTCGGGACCCCCTACCCGAGATCCGCCGGTTTTGACACCGACATTGGTGTTTTATTGAGAGTTCCTCTATGTCGTCGCCTTTAGGCCCGATGGCTCCTTTGATCATCAACAACGATACGGTCCAGGGTGAGACTTTTGTCCCCGGACAGATCCTCGTCTTCGGCGGCTTCGCTCTGCGGGCCAATTCGCTCGGCCACCTGGAGCAGATCGAAAGCTACGCCCCTGGCCATCAAGTCAGGTTTGGAAGCTTAAACTACATGGCTGACATCCGCGGAGACTTGATCTTCGACGGGTTCGAGCCACGGCCAAGCGCGCCGCACTATCTCGAGGGGCATGATCTAGCTCTACCTCCGGACAGTGTCCTGGAGGCCGCACACGCATCAGTTCCGACCCCTAACTCGGAGCCTATTGCGCCAATCGAGGATGAGCGGTTGGACGTCACCTCGGGGGCTTCGATCTCAAAGGCGATCGAGCCGAACGCTAGCCCCGCACTCGGCATGATCCGTGACTCTGAGGATCCGGACTCCTTTCTGAACTCCGAACCCCCCGCGCCCCTGCCGATCGAATCCGATTGGGCTCCGATAATGGAGTTCACCGCCGCAGACATCTTTCAGCACTCGCCTTGTGGAGATATCCTGAACTCTCTCAAGTCTCTCTCCTTATCAAGAGAGCCTTGGCCGAACTACGGTCAGCGAGGATGGGATACGGACGATGAAGAAATTCAAAGCCCACCTACCACCCACTTGGTAGCCATTGTCGACAATTTAAACGACGTGCTCAACTTCGACTCCGGAGACATCGACAGCATGGATGACGATGCAGGAGATACCGACGAACCAACGCCCATAGGGCATTGGACAGCCACCTCATCTCACGATGTGTACATGGTGGATACCGCTAAAGGAAGTGACACCGAGGAAAAAGGGGATGGGACGGGAGATCGACCCCCCGAAAAGCAATCAAAGCATCGGCGTAAACGCCGACCCAAGCCCCGCCTCGACAAAAACCCAGCCATAGAGCAGGACGAGCCGGTAGACGACGAGCAGGCCTTAGAGCAACCGTCCGAACAGGGCAACACGGATAGAGAAACCAAACATCCCTCCTCCGGCGAAAACGGCATTCTGGACGACCTCACGCCGAATAAACCTATGGAGCAGAAGAATCTCCACGAGAGGCTCATTGCAACTGCACAAAGCCTAAAAAAGCAGAAGCGGAAGCTAAAAACAACGGAAGATGCTCTCCAGATTAAATGTAGCAAAGTAATCAATACCACAGATAAATACGGCGACAGTCGCCGCACTAAAAGCTATCCGAAAAGAAAGCTACTGCCTGAATTCGACGAAGAGGCCCTAGAGCCCTCGCATTCAAAAAATGAAAAAGCCACACGGTCGGATAGACGACCCCATAAAGCCGCAAGTGGCGCCGCACCTAAATCGGCATGCGACCCACTTAAGGATTCGCATCATGGCCCAGTCAGGTCCATTTATGGGCCAAGAAAGCAAGCTCTCGTAAGCAACGCTATGAAGCCATCATCAGAATCTGGTACACCCAAATACAGGGGCGCCGCACACCCCCTATGTTTCACCGATGAGGTCCTGGACTATGAATTTCCAGAGGGATTCAAACCCGTAAACATAGAGGCATATGATGGAACAACAGACCCTGGAGTTTGGATCGAGGATTATATCCTCCACATACACATGGCTAGAGGAGATGATCTCCACGCCATAAAATATTTACCCCTTAAGCTTAAAGGGCCAGCCCGGCATTGGCTTAAAAGCCTTCCCGAAAACACAATTGGAAGCTGGGAAGAGCTCGAGGATGCTTTCCGAGCAAACTTTCAAGGGACCTATGTCCGCCCTCCAGATGCAGACGATCTTAGTCACATAACTCAACAACCCGGAGAATCAGCTCGGCAGTTCTGGAATAGATTCCTCACTAAAAAGAATCAGATTGTCGACTGTCCGGACGCCGAAGCCTTAGCAGCTTTCAGGCACAACGTCCGAGACGAATGGCTCGCCAGACACCTTGGCCAAGAAAAGCCAAGAACAATGGCCGCACTAACAAGCCTCATGACCCGCTTTTGTGCAGGGGAGGATAGCTGGTTGGCAAGGTGCAGCCCCAGCGACCCAAGTACATCCGAAACTAGGGATGGAAACGGAAAACCGCGACGCAACAAGGACCGTCGCTGGACTAAGGACAAAAGTCCGAATAGCACGGCAGTCAATGCCGGATTCAAAGGCTCACGACAAAATCAGGCAAAATCGCCCCCAGGACAACAGGGACGATCCATCCAACCTAAATAAAATCCTGGACAGGATATGTCAGATACACAGTACTCCCGGGAAGCCTGCTAACCATACCCACAGAGACTGTTGGGTTTTCAAACAATCCGGCAGACTCAATGCCAAACACAAGGGGCTCGACACACCAAGCGAAGACGAGGACGAACCCCAAAAGCAGAGCACCAGGAAACAAAAGAACTTCCCACAAGAAGTAAAAACAGTGAAGTCACTTCACATAACAAAACATGCGGCGCCCGTAAAGGTACGCACCACACGACCCATCCCCAAAGGGTCCTGCCACTGGTTGTCAAAACCGATCATCTTCGATCAGCTAGATTATTCTAGAAATACCAAGAATGTAGGCTGGACTGCCTTGATACTCGATCCAATAATTGGTGGACTCCAGTTTTCAAATGTCCTTATGGACGGCGGCAGTGGACTAAACCTGATGTATCAGGATACAATCCAGCACATGAGGATAAACCCAGCAAGAATCCGCCGCAGCAAAACCTCCTTTCAAGGGGTAATACCCGGTCCGGACACCCATTGTATGGGTTTCCTCTGGCTCGAAGTCATATTCGGCTCTGCCGATAACCTCCGCCGCGAAAAGCTAACCTTCCATATCGTCCTATTCTCAAGTCGCTATCAAGCACTACTGGGACGCGAAGCTTTCGCTCGCTTTAACGCAATACCGCAATATGCATCTCTTACGCTTAAGATGCCCGGTCCACAAGGCATCATCTCTTTGAAGGGGAAGCACTAAAGTGCACCTCCCCAAGCGGAGGACTGTGCGGCCGCTTTGACAGCCCCACAGCAAAATGGCCTCACCAGCCAAAAAACTTCGAAATAGGTCATTCAAGACCATGAACGCGGATAGACGAGTTCGGTGCAAAATCATCATTGATGCAGGCCTAGAAGCCATATACCCCCGCACTAGGGGCTCCACGCATATACAATAAGAGACAATAAAACTCAATCTTATATATTTTACTTTATACTTTGCTTATTTTAAACTTTTTCGGCATGACCCGTTTTCAACTCAGTTCCTCTCTTTTACAGATGAACGTCGTGCGGCGCCCGTCCAGGATACGGCACAACGGAGACACAGGCGCAAACGTGCAGTAGGGACCTGTCCTAAAGGATTCTTTTTAGATTAAGACCATGCGTAAACCTTTTTTACTGTCTCTTGTTGCTACACATCCCCTAGTTTTTTCTTTCTGATATAACCAAGGAGGAGGCTGGCGTCTTGGCATGTGGCCATGTCAGAATTTTTGCACGTACCTGGACACTAGGGGCTTTTTTTAGTGTTGTTTCGCCCGCACTCATAAAGACCGAACACCTTAGGGAGTGTTCGGCGTCGCGATTTTTGGCATTATATGCATCAGCTCTGAATCATGTCTTTGGTCAAATGTTGGGTTGCCCGGCTCCTGAGTTTGGCTACCTTACGTTCCGCTCTATCGGCTAAGGTAGCACCAGGAGAACTACTGCGATTGTGCCCCGATTCGGCCGGGCGAGCACCTCAGTAGAGAAAGCCGAAAACTGACTGTCATGATGTAGCGTGAGACTGGTCAGCCACTCGATGACCTATCGGAATCTATCGGATTCCTCCGCTTTAACGAAGGGCCGCTTCCCGGTCAGGCACATACGCGCCCCGAACTCGGACGAGCGCAGTTGCCACCAAGGGGCTACCTAAATAGTCTCACTGTCAAACTCCTATGGCTAAGTGAAAGTGTTAAAGCATTATAGTCCGGTTTCCTGGCCCGCTGCGCTATCACCTCCTTTGTAGGACCAAGACGTTGGGTTAAGTGTGAAAATGCGTCTTCTGCGAGCACCCCCGCACTATGTGCGTGGGGGCTAAAGCCAACGACTGCCATCTTTCAGATTTTGTATATATATATATATATATATATATATATATATATATATATATATATATATATATATATATATATATATATATCTTAAAACAGCCGCACAGGAGGTGTTCCCAATACTTGGAGGCACAAGTATAAAAAAGGCCACTACAGTTTATCAAAATATTACTTTATAATTACATATGCTATCATAACATAGCATCTTTCGGGCACTGCATCTCTATTACACGAGCGCCTTCAAGAACTTCCTAAAAATAGTGCTCGGAGGGTACTCGTCTTTCGTCCGAATGTCGGGACACAACAACGGTGGTCTCCATCTCTGCCCAGTATGTCTTAACACGGGCAAGAGCCATCCTAGAGCCCTCTATGCATGCTGACCTCTTCATTGCATTTATACGCGGCACCGCGTCAAGGAATTGCTGCATCAAGCTGAAATAACTCTTCGGCTCCGATCTCCCCGGCCACAGGTGACCCATGACGTACTTCATGGCGAGTCCACACATCCTATTCAGTTCGGCCCATTGAGCCAAACGATCATCCACTGCCAGTGGACGCTCTGGATTGTGAAACTGCGACCAGAAAAGCTTTTCCACTTCGTGATCTTTCTGATCTCGAAAGTGTTCGGTCGCATCAGCAGCACTCGCTGCCAAGTCCAGATAGGTATCCTCCACACTCCACATCCGGTCCAAGGGAGCAAACTTCGGATCACAAAATTTCCTTCGCAGCATAAAGGGCTTTCCAGCCGTAATCTGTTCGGCCTAACGCAGCTCCTCCTTCGCAGCTCTCATCGCAGAGCGCGCTTCCTTGGCATTGGCAATGGCCTTCTCTAAGTCCGTCTATTTCGCCTGGTCTTCTTTTTCAAGAAGTCTGCAACGGTCTGTAGCGCTTTTTAACTTTTCGGCCATCTCGACCATCTCTTCCTTGCTTCGGCAATGAGCAGCCTGTTCGGCTCTTAGCTCTTCAAGGGCTTTCCTAGTGGCCGCATCACTTTCGCTGGCTTGTTCTTTAGCCCGGGCAAGTTCTGCCCTAAGACTCTCCACGGCGGCCGCACCATCTGCGTCAAGCACACACATCATAAGACACAGGCATAAAACTGTTCTTACCTGATGCCGCCCGAGGAATTACATACCTTGAGCCTCATCAAGCCGCTTATTGACAAGCGTGATGTCGGCATCTGCCACGTCCAGTTGGCGCTTTAGTTCGGCAAAATCGTCAGTTCGGCTCGATTCCGGACACCCTGCCGCCTACATTCAAAGGCGACATCTTAGACCTGGGATTATGATCCTCCGTGTGCTGTCATTTCTTGACGACGCGCAGAGTCTCAGGGGCTACTATCTACACAGGGCGCATCTTATTCATGCGCAACTGACAAAAGTATACATTATCTAATGTACCTCGAAACCCGTTAGTAAACTTTTGACGGCCTCATATAATCCGCTCTCTACGGATGAAATCCTTTCAATCACCGCGCCCATCATTGCGCGGTGCTCCTCTGAGATAGAAGCTCGCCCCAGTAGAATCTTTAGCTCCTCCGGCCGAGCACCAGACGGTGCCGGGCTCGTCCCATTACCTCTTTCGAAGGCGGACGCGGAGAACCCCGGGGGGCTGCATAGCCACCTTCCGCCCCTGCCGGATTTGGAGAAACCCTCCGCGACGACACCTCAGGGTCGCCCGCCTCGCTAGGCGGCATGGCAGGGGGAGGCGTCCCGCTCTCCATCATCTCCGGAAGGAGATCCCCCGAAGACGAGCTCTGCTGAGAAGGGCTGAGGTCCGAGCTACAAGATAAAGGTTTGGTTAATCTTCTCAGATATAAATCAAGGATTTCCCTCATCCCTCAAAAGGAAAATCTTTTCTCCACTTATGGCTCGCTGGAGGGCTGATCCCCTTGAGGGCGTAGTCCGGCCGAGGAACTCCCCGGCGTCGGACCCTCTGACGAGGATTTTCTCCCCCGTTTCGAGGCCATGGTTTCCGGGTCGTCAGAGGCGGCTCTCTTCTTCCCCTTAGGAGAGGAATTGTTGGTTCCTCCCTTCGGAGCAGCCTCCTTCGAGGAGGCCATAGCTTCCTTGTCCTCCCCCTCCAAAGGCATTATCTCCAGCATCCTGACCAGCATGGAATCCGGCCTGGTTTCAGGAAGGGGAGCCGGACACCTGATCAGCTTTGCCTTCGCTATCCACTCCTGTTTAAAAGGACGGCTCTTTTAGGGGCAAGTTTATGACAATTATACGGATAGAAGGTCCGGGCACAAGGTTTCTTACTTGAGTATCCGGGCGATTGCAGCTTAGGCCTGCATCCTCAGTTAAATCCGGACACGTCTCTTGTGATCCGAAGAACAATATATACATCTCCGCGGGCGTTGCGCCCATAAAGTTCTGGAGAGCTCGCGGTCCCTCTGGATTAAACTCCCATAGGAGAAGGGGGCGACGTTTGCCGGGCAATATTTGGCGAATCAGCATGACCTGCGTCACCTTGACCAAGCTGAGGTCTCCTTCCAAGAGATCCTTAATTCGGCCCTGTAACAAGGGCACGTCTTTGGGCAAACCCCAATCTAACCCTCTATTAACCCATGACGCTAGCCGTGGTGGGGGACCCGAGCGAAAGGCAGGAAGCGCCACCCACTTGGTGCTCCGGGGAGTGGTGATATAAAACCACTCTCGTTGCCACAAGCCTAGCTCCTCTTTAAAAGAGCCCCCGGGCCATGGAGCATCAGCATTTTTGCTCCGCACTCTGCGTGCCGTCCCTTGATCATCTTCAGCTCCACTTTGAAAGTCTTGAGCCATAATCCGAAGTGAGGGGTAACACGAAGGAACGCTTCGCATACAACGATAAACAAGGAGATATGGAGGATAGACTCCGGAGCTAAGTCGTGAAATTCCAGCCCGTAATAAAACAGTAGTCCCCTCACAAAGGGATCCATCGGGAAGCCTAACCCCTGAAGGAAGTGAAACACGAACACTACGCTCTCACCGGGCTGGGGACTAGGGATAGCCTGCCTTTGAGCAGGCAACCTGTGCGAAATTTCGGCGGTCAAGAACTTAGCCTCTCTCAACTTTAGCACGTCCTCCTCCGTGACGGAGGAGGGCATCCATCGGCCTTGAAGGTCAGAACCGGACATTGTCGAAGGTCTGAGACGCCCAGAATCTGGAGCCTAGGGTGTTGGAACTCGAGGCGACGGGCGAACTTGTTTTGGGATTGGAGAAAAGGAGTAAGGCCCTAGTCTCTTTATAAGAGGTTGAATACCAGGAGCCCTCCCCGTAACCGTTTGGGACTCTCCTTTAATCGAGAAAACATGCTAACGGGCACGATTGGGTTACCCACGTCCGTATTGATGAGAATCCCTTAAAAGGGGGTACACGATCTCTGCTTTGACAAGACGTGCCAAGGAAACCGCCTCGCAAACCACGCTGAGGTGGAAAAGTGAAAACGATTCGAGTGAAGGACTTGGCTGTAGTGTGATGAGGCACTGCGGAATACGTCAGCAGATTTGATTTGTGTTAATATTATTCTCTCTATGGCAATATGTGGAAGCTTATTTTGCAGAGTCGGACACTACTCTTGGTGTTTACAATCTGCTATGAAGGACTTGGAGGAGGAACCCGCCTTGCAATGCCGAAGACAATTTGCGTGCCGGACTCGTCGTCATTGAAGCCTGGTTCAGGGGCTACTGAGGGAGTCCTGGATTAGGGGGTGTTCGGGTAGCCGGACTATACCTTCAGCCGGACTCCTGGACTATGAAGATACAAGATTGAAGACTTTGTCCCGTGTCCGGATGGGACTTTCCTTGGCGTGGAAGGCAAGCTTGGCGATGCGGATATTCAAGATCTCCTACCATTGTAACCGACTCTATGTAACCCTAACCCTATCCGGTGTCTATATAAACCGGAGGGTTGTAGTCCGTAGGCAATCAACTCCATATACAACAATCACACCATAGGCTAGCTTCTAGGGTTTAGCCTCCTTGATCTCGTGGTAGATCTACTCTTGTACTACCCATATCATCAATATTAATCAAGAAGGACGTAGGGTTTTGCCTCCATCAAGAGGGCCCGAACCTGGGTAAAACATCATGTTCCCTGCCTCCTGTTACCATCCGGCCTAGACGCACAGTTCGGGACCCCCTTCCCGAGATCCGCCGGTTTTGACACCGACAGGGATCCTCTTACGTTCACCTTGATGATTACATCGAGTGGAATTTACCGGGGGTGATTCCTCGGGTTTTCCCCTTGATGTTTGCACACACGGATACTTGGACTTTACAGTTGTTACTTGGATAGGCGGGTCGACCCTGAGGGGTACCTGTCGTGGAATTGTCACGGCAGATGTCCTTTTGCAAGGACTTAATCGTGGAGCCATCGCAACTAGGAAGATTAAAGGGGTCAATCGGGACGAGGACACACGAGGTTTATACTAGTTCATCCCCTTACGGTGAAGGAAAGCCTACGTCTAGTTGGGTTGGAATTGCTTGAGGTTTCGATGACCAGGGAGCGAGATACGCTATGCCTGGCTCTCGATTAGTTGTTTCTCACCCTAAGCCGCTGGCGGGTCGTCCCCTCATATACACGGGTTGACGCCCTGCGGCCTACAGAGTCCCGACCGGCTCATAAACAGTGTCCGGCTCGGTGACTAGTTACTTCTACCTTACAGTACAAGTTATACCATCATGGCGGTTTATCTTTACGGGCCTCAGAGTCGCCTGTGGGCCTTTAAGCCTTTTAGTGAACCGCCATCTTCATGCCTTGGTCTTGGGCTTCTGATGAACCTCTATTTGTGTAACTCGGCCCCTCCTGGATGGTTTACACAAATAGTCATATCCCCAACATTAGGCCCCAGATTGATTTGAACCGGTTCATGTCAATCTTTGAAAACCTTATGAACTGGCCTTTAGTCTTCTCTCTTGCGTGAAAATTGTAACCCGCCGTGACGTCATTCTCTGGCTCCAGGTTAAATCATCGTGACGTCATCTTCAATAAAACTTATATTTTAATTCATCATATCTTCAACGGATCTTTGCCTTTACTGACCCTCCCAAAAATCAAGGCGTCGGGGCCGCTGGATAATGATGTCTTGGTCTCCTCGTTTCTCGTGCCGTCTCAGTCAGTCCTCCTTATAAATAGGCGCGACCTAGGTCTTTTTCATTTCCTCTAGTCATCTTCTTCCTATTCTGCCACTCGAGCTCCGCCGCCGCCATCGTCGGAAACCTCGTCTTCACCGACTCAGGCCGCTGCATCACCCTGTTTTTTGACCAGAGAACAACGGCAACCCTCCGCAGTTCTTCCACATCGGTGAGTTCTCTTTCCCCCTTTCTTAGATCTGCATTAGTACTGTCTTGAGTTTGTCGATGTTCATCGTTGCCTGACGCAACCTCCATTAGTTCTTACCTCTAATACCTTGTTCAGATCGTAAAAACGACATAGAACTGCTGCGGAGGATGTTGTGTGCTTATTCTATATGAAAACAGATCTCATTTCTGTTTTGGAAGCCCTCCTTGAGTATATGAACTTCCCTGTACTGTTTTAGGTCTATAAATTTTCCCTTTCCAGAGCATCGTTTGATCCAAAATAATAATTGCAATTTGTGAAACCTGTTTGCTCCACACTTAGCCAAAAACTGTGTCTGTTGACTCTGTTTCAGCCATAGTAGTCCGTGTAACCGGTTTAAGATAATACCGGCTGTCAGCACCGCTTGCCTCTGGCGACTTAAGAAAACCTTAATCATCTTTAATACCTGCACCTGTTAAACATTATCACATAGTTACCTGTATGTCATTAGGCCCCTTCTTAAGCTGCCATCCTAAATAACCCAATAATGTTTATTCTCCGGGTTATAATAAACCGGAAAATTTCTTTTTCTTGTTGTAGGCTTCAATTTATCCAATGGCACCCAAAGCTGTTGAACCTCCGGTTACCTGCAACTGGGTCCCATCCATTGTTACAGAGAGAAAACTATCCAAGTTTGTAAAGTTTGGCCATCTGCCCAAGAAGGATGTCATGTCTTATCGTGCTCCTGACCCGTCTGAAGAGAAACCTCAACCCAAGGAAGGGGAGGTGATCATTTTTACCGATCACATGAGCCGGGGATTTGCTCCTCCCGGTTCAAAATTCTTTAGAGACGTTTTGCACTTCTTTGACTTAAGACCTCAAGACATCGGGCCCAATTCCGTGTCAAATATCTGCAACTTCCAAGTTTTCTGTGAGGTCTACCTTGGAGAAGAACCCAGCCTACTTTTGTTCAGGGAATTGTTCTATTTAAACTGACAGAATGAGCGGGCCAACGGGTCCAGTCTGGAGCTTGGTGGCATATCGATTCAAAGTCGGAGAGACTGCCTGTTCCCTTATGCTGAATTGCCGAGTCATCCAAAGGACTGGAACCAGACATGGTTCTACTGCCAAGATACTTCTTCGGCTGGTGAAAACCCCGCTGCCCGGCTTCCGTGCATTGCACCTTGAACCTACTCACCTGCTGCCAGATAAGTTGACTGCTATTGAACGTCTACCACTCACCCCCAAGATCAAGAAGATTAAAGCTCTTTTAGGGAACGGCTTAGATGGCATTGACCTGGTCCGAGTCTGGGTTGCTTGGAGAATAATTCCGTTAAGCCGCCGCCCCGGCTTAATGTGTAATTATTCAGGCGAGAAAGATGACCCTCAGCGTCATAGTCCTGAAGACTTACCAGATGACGTAGTGGAAGCTACAACTCAGTCTTTGTTGAAAGAGGGCATAGTGAATAGTAACGCTTTCGGCTTACTACCTTTTTGCAAGAAGAACCCGGCCCCTGCAGTAAGTTTCCAGCCGTCGGGTTATTTTTTATCATGTTATACTGTATTCTTACGCATAACCCTTTATAACCTTTTACAAGCAAATGATAACTTCTGGAAAATCCAATATGATCATGAGGCGGCCAAGAAAGCCAGGGCGGCCAAGAGAGCCGAAAGGAAAACTGCCAAGCCCACCACTTCAAGGAAAAGGAAGCCAAGCGCTTCTGAGCTGTTTCAGCTTGATGATTCTGATGATAATCAGGAAGAGGTAACTTTTTAATTTCCCTTTCTCCTTTATCACTACCTTACTGATATTAACCTTCTTTCAGGAAGACACGAGCAACAGCCAACCCGTCGAGGAAGAGGTAACTATAATCTCCTCCGACTCCGAGCTTCGGCCGCGTCAGAAAATTCGAAGAGTAACCGGAAAGTAAGATTTTCACACCCTTTGGCTTACCAAGATCCTGACTTTCTTTTGAAGCAACAACAATTTCAAAACCGGAGGCAGACCCGGACCAGCAAGGATGCAGAGCTATCCTCCGGCTTGCCTGACACAACTCGGAAGCGTCGGACTGAGGTCATCTCCAAGTTATACCCTTTTTTACCTTTGGCGGGTCTAATCCGTCAACCTCTCAATTCCTCTGACTCCAATTACTAGGATACCTCTCCTTCATCCGGCGAGTCCATGCAATCAAACATGCCGGCTTTTAAGACTGCCCCTGGGTAATATCAATTTATTCACCTTATGTTTTTCTTTCTTCATGTTTCTTTACTTATTTCTCTGCTTTGCCCACAGCGTGCAGGTTAAGCCCAGGAAGAAAACCAAGAAGGATAAACCGGCCCAAACCCCTGTGGTGACTGAACCGGAACAGGGTATAGCTGCTCCCGACTCTTTCACACATCAACCACCGCTTGAGCCGGCTCAAGACATTGCAGCACCAACTTCTGACCCGCCTGTTGAAGATATTCTTGATGGTTCTGTTAACCCGGAGGCACCTAGCCCAGTCAAAACGGTTGACCCAGAAGTGGATTTTCTCAAGGCTCAATTCATTGAGCCGGCCAGGCCCACCGTCCTTGCCAAATGCTCGGCTAACGAGGAGTTGCTAGAACGCTGTAAGGCCAAGATGGATATCACCGACTATACTCAATTGAGTATTGGAGAGATCGTCTTGGGCTATATCAACCAGGTGCAAAGCAGCCGTGACCTGGAAATTGACATGGTGAAGCAAATACAGCAAAAATCTGAGGTATGACTTATGCTTCCTTACTTTCAATCATACTTACTGTACCAGCCCCCAAGTCTATTGCTTATGAATAAATATGCTGTAGACTTAGAAAAATTGTTAGAGCTGCTTGCCCGGCTTAAAGAAAAATATTTAAACCGGATGTAACACAATACCTTTAACTTGCGATACACATTAGCCCCCAAGTGTCAAGTATCTTTGCTTGCAAAGTATTTGGGACTTAATATCTAGGACCGGCTTAATAATTTAGAAAGCTTCGGTATACATTAGCCCCCAAGTGTCAAGTATCTTTGCTTGCAAAGTGCTTGGGACTTAATATTATTTACCGTAATCTTGACTACTATCCGGTGCAATACAGGCCACCATAAGTTAATTTGAATCGGAGATTGCTGACCTGAAGAACCGCCTGGCAGCCCAGGAGATTGAAATTGAAAAGGCTAACTCCAAAGTTGAATTCAGCGTCTCTGAACAAGAGAAGCTGAAGAAAAATTTTGAGTCGGAGAAGAAAATTTGGACTAACGAAAAGGCCGGACTGGTGACCCGGGCCGAGACAGCAGAGGCGTCGCTGGCAAATGCAACAGCCGAACTGACCGGCTTACAACGCCAGATATATCGGATGGTCTCAGTGATCTTTGGTAAGTTATCTTAAGCAAGCATTAAATATTGTAAATATTCCTTCAATTGTTACCTGAGGTTTACCTTATACTTACCAATATAGGCCCCAGGAGAACAAACCTCAAGCAGAATATGCTGATCAAATTGAAGGCGGTGTATACTCTAGTAGAGCAACTGTACATCGGGTCACAATGTGCCTTGGCCGTTGTAGCCTTATCAAATGATGTGCCCCACCTCTTGCAAGATGTGTTACAACAGCTTGCTGTACTTCCTCAGCGGATTCAAGAGTTGAGACGGGCCCAAGCAAGAGCCGGAGCAATAGCCGCTTTGAGTCGGGCCAAAGCCTGGTTACCAAAGCTAGACCCGGCCGACATCGCTCTTGGGTATCCAATTTTAAAGGAGGATGGCACTCCATCTGATGAAAAGGATTTCACCACCTGCGTGAGGGATATACGCCCTATGGCCACTCAAATTGGAAACGATACTGACCTCACCAAGTATCAGCTGGGTTATGACAAGGAGAATTGGAGAATCCCCATGCCGCATTACGACGATGTCAGCTTGATCCCTCCAATCCGTAAGCACACCTTTGCCCCTGAAGTCGACCCAACCGGTTTAATAGATGATGAAGCTGAGTTTGAGGCCTAGAGTGGCATTGACTGGGCCTCATCATCCTTCCAGGACAAAGCAGCTGGCGGAGAGGCGAAGAAGGATAACCCGGAGGCTTCAAGTCAACCCCAAGAGTAGATTGCCAGGCGCCACCTGCTTATGTCGTTGTAGAAAAACAATGCCGCATCATTCAGACTCGGGGAGTCTTGTAACAGAGTAGAAAATAGTTTGAGTTTTGCTATGCCTTTGCGCATGCTTATGGCCCTTAATACTTGCATAAGCCGCCGTCACTATGCACTTTGTAGTTTATATGAATCTGTTATGTCCTTTGCAGAAATGCCTTGCATTGCCCTGTGATTCTTATGACTGCTTTTCCGGCTTATATAAGCCAACCCCCGAGGGTAAGTTTAACTCCTGAAAATTAGCACATAAAAGTTCACCTGGTTCTTAACAACCTGATGTAACCAATTTTAATCCTGGAGGATTGTAATGTACTCCATTGTATTTTCAAGAGGGTCGCAAGATATCCAATGTTGATACTTGTAAAATATGATGAACAAAAGGGTTTCTGATTCGAATACGATCAGCGAACCGTTCCAAAGGGGTTGAGCTAAAGATTCAGATACGATCTGTTAGCCCCCAGTGGATGTGGCGATGCCGATCAAGTGGGTATCGACAGCTATGTTCTCTTTGGTTCAAATACGACCTATGTTTGAACAGGAAGCCCCCAAGTGATCATAAGAGTTGTTTAATGACGCTGATTCGAATACGATCCGCGTCAGACCCAAAGGGGTTAAGCTATGATTCAAATATGATCAAGAAGCCCCCAAGTGGGTTTGGCAGTATGCCGATCAAGTGGGTATCGACAGCTATGTTCTCTTTGGTTCGAATACGACCTATGTTTGAACAGGAAGCCCCCAAGTGATCACGGCTAGATTCAGATATGATCATAAGCCGGACCAAAGGAAAGCCGGATTCAGATATGATCCGCTTCTCCTTAGTTATCTCCACCACCTGACAAAGAAAACACATAAACCTTTTTTGGGAGTGGAAAAAAGGATAGAGGTCCCGCTTTATTGCTTTATGTAATATACATAATGTATATATAATGTAAATATATACACATTAGAGCTGATGGCTCAAGTATAATAAGGCCGAAGATGAGCGATATTCCACGGCCGACGGGTCTCCTCCTCCGACTTACGTGAGTCTTTGTGCTCCAGAACGTCGATAAGGTAGTATGATCCGTTGTTCAGATTCTTGCTGATCACAAAGGGTCCTTCCCAAGGAGGGGATAGCTTGTGCATGTCGAATTGATCCTAGATGAGTCGGAGCACTAAGTCGCCTTCCTGAAAGGTTCTGGACCTAACCCGGCGGCTGTGGTAGCGGCGCAGGTCTTGCTGGTAAATCGCCGAGCGGGCTATTGCCAAGTCTCGCTCTTCATCCAACAGGTCAAGTGTGTCTTGCGAAGCTTTTTTGTTGTCCTCCTCAACATAAGCCACCACACGGGGTGAGTCATGACGGATGTCACTTGGCAGGACCGCCTCTGCTCCATACACCATAAAGAAAGGCGTGTGACCCGTAGATCTGTTAGGTGTAGTATTGATGCTCCAAAGTACAGAAGGTAACTCCTCCACCCAACAACCCGGCATCCACTACAAGGGACCAAGAGCCGGGGCTTGATACCCCTCAAGATTTCTTGATTAGCTCGTTCTGCTTGACCATTGGAATTAGGGTGAGCCACAACTGAAACGTCAAGCCGGATATGCTCTCATTGACAGAACTCTTCCATAGCTCCTTTGGAGAGGTTAATGCCATTATCAGTTATGATGCTGTGTGGAAAACCAAAGTGAAAAATCACCTTTTTCATAAACTGGACCGCCGTGGCTGCATCACACTTACTGACTGGCTCTGCCTCCACCCACTTTGTGAACTTGTCAACCGCCACCAAGAGGTGCGTCTTTTTATCCTTAGACCTTTTGAAAGGCCCGACCATATCAAGCCCCCAGACTACAAACAGCCAAGTAATTGGAATCATCCTCAATTCTTGAGCCGGCACATGGGCTCGTCGTGAGAATTTCTGACATCCGTCACATTTACTGACCATGTCTTCTGCATCAGCATGAGCCGCCAGCCAATAAAACCCATGATGGAAAGCTTTGGCCACAAGAGATTTTGAGCCGGTGTGATGACCACAATCGCCTTCATGAATCTCACGAAGGATCTCCTGACCCTCTGTAGGTGACACGCAACATTGAAACGCTCCAGTGACACTGCAATGATGTAACTCGCCATTGACAATTGTCATGGACTTGGACCGCCGGGCGATTTGTCTTGCCAAGGTCTCATCTTCAGGCAACTCTCCCCGGGTCATGTAAGCCAAATAAGGCACTGTCCAATCCAGGATAACGTGGAGAGCCGCCACTAGCTGTGCCTCCGGGTCTGGTATTACCAGATCTTCCTCTGTAGGTAACTTAACAGAAGGATTATGCAAAACATCAAGAAAGGTGTTAGGCGGCACCGGGTTACGCTGAGATCCCAGCCGGCTTAAGGCATCAGCCGCCTCATTCTTCCTTCGATCAATGTGTTCCACCACATAACCCTTGAAATGTCCAGCCACAGCATCGACTTCACGACGGTAAGACGCCATAAGGGGATATTTAGAGTCCCACTTTCCTGACACCTGTTGAGCCACAAGGTCTGAGTCTCCCAAGCATCTTACCCGGCTCAATTTCATCTCTTTGGCCACCCGGAGACCATGGAGTAGGGCCTCGTACTCAGCTGCATTGTTAGTACAAGGAAACATAAGCCGGAGCACATAACAAAATTTGTCACCTCGAGGGGAAGTTAACACGACTCCAGCCCCCGAGCCTTCCAATTGTCTGGACCCATCAAAGTGAATAGTCCAATAATTGTATTGGGCTTCTCCTCAGGTGCCTGTAGCTCTGTCCAGTCGTTGATGAAATCCACCAAAGCTTGAGATTTAATGGCAGTGCGTGGTACATACTTCAGACCATGAGGCCCGAGCTCGATGGCCCACTTGGCGACTCGTCCTGTAGCCTCTCTGTTTTGAATAATGTCTCCCAAGGGGGCAGAACTTACCATAGTTATAGGGTGACCTTGGAAGTATTGCTTCAGCTTCCGGCTTGCCATGAACACCCCGTAAACAAGTTTCTGCCAATGAGGATATCTTTGTTTTGACTCGATGAGTACCTCACTGACATAATAAACCAGCCGTTGAACCGGATGTTCCTTACCAGCCTCCTTGCGCTCTACCATAATTGCCACACTGACGGCTCGTGAATTAGCAGCCACATATAACAACAAAGGTTCTTTGTTAATGGGAGCTGCAAGAACTGGCGGCTCAGATAACTGCCTCCTCAAATCCTCAAAAGCAGCATTAGCAGCATTATTCCAGACAAAGGTGTCTGCCTTCTTCATCAGTTGGTACAACGGTAGGGCCTTCTCACCTAACCGGCTTATGAACCGGCTTAGAGCGGCAATACGACCTGCCCGTTGCTGAACATCATTGATACATGCCGGTTTAGCCAAAGAAGTGATTGCCTTAATCTTCTCCGGATTAGCCTTGATGCCCCTGTTTGAGACCAAGAATCCCAAAAGCTTGCCTGCAGGCACACCAAATACACACTTCTCTGGGTTAAGCATCATTTTGTAAACCTGGAGATTGTCAAAGGTTTCTCTGAGATCAGATATCAAGGTTTCCACCTCTCTGGATTTCACCACTATGTCATCCACATAAGCATGAACATTGCGCCCAATTTGATTATGGAGACAATTATGTACACACCGTTGATAAGTCGCCTGGGCACTCTTGAGCCCAAAAGGCATAGACACATAGCAGAAGGCTCCAAACGGAGTGATGAAAGCCGTCTTCTCCTGTTCCTTAACTGCCATCTTGATTTGATGATAACCAGAGTAAGCATCCAAAAAGCTCAAACGCGCACAACCCGCCGTAGCATCAATGATTTGATCAATACGGGGGAGAGCGAAAGGATCAACCGGACAAGCCTTATTTAAGTCCGTGTAATCCACACACATCCGCCAGGTGCCGTTTTTCTTGAGTACGAGCACTGGGTTAGCCAACCACTCCGGGTGAAAAACTTCGACAATGAACCCAGCCGCCAAGAGCCGGGCGACCTCTTCTCCTATAGCTTTTCGTCGTTCCTCATTGAATTGCTGCAGAAACTGCTTGACCGGCTTATACTTCGGATCAATATTAAGAATGTGCTCAGCGAGTCCTCTCGGTACACCTGGCATGTCAGAAGGCTTCCATGCAAAGATGTCCCGGTTGTCATGGATGAACTCGATGAGTGCGCTTTCCTATTTAGGATCCAAGTTGGCACTGATGCTGAATTGCTTAGACGAATCGCCCGGAGCAAAATCAACAAGCTTAGTCTCTGCAGCCAATTTAAACTTCATGGCCGGGTCATGCTCCGTAGTCGGCTTCTTGAGGGAGGTCATATCCGTCGGGTCAACGTTATCTTGATAAAATTTGAGCTCCTCTGCTGCACAGACAGACTGGCATAAGCCGCATCGCCTTCTTCGCATTCCAGGGCCACCTTTCGGCTTCCATGCACAGTGATGGTACCCTTGTAACCCGGCATCTTGAGCTGTAAATAAACATAACACGGCCGCGCCATGAACTTGGCATAAGCCGGCCGCCCGAACAAAGCGTGATACGGACTCCTGATTTTTACCACTTCAAAAGTTAACTTTTCCGCCCTAGAATCATGCTCGTCTCCAAAGGCCACCTCTAGCTCAATCTTACCCACAGGATACGCCGACTTACCAGGCACCACTCCATGGAAGACGGTGTTGGAAGTCTTTAAATTCTTGTCAGTTAAGCCCATGCGCCGAAAGGTCTCGTAATAGAGGATGTTGATGCTGCTACCTCCATCCATGAGCACCTTAGTAAATTTATAACCACCAACCTGCGGTGCCACTACCAGGGCCAGTTGACCCGGATTATCAACCCGGGGAGGGTGATCCTCCCTGCTCCAGACAATAGGCTGTTCCGACCACCTCAAGTAACGAGGGACTGCCGGCTCAACAGAATTCACCGCCCTCCTATGAACTTTCTGATCACGTTTACACAAACTTGTGGTGAACACGTGATACTGCCCACTGTTTATCTGTTTTGGATGGCTCTGATAACCCGACTACTGCTGCTGCTGACCTCCTTGACCAGACTGCTGTTGATTATAACCACCCTGGCTTCCCTGAAAACTGGATCCTGAACCGCCGCCCGGGCCATGAAAGCCGCCAGCTCCTGAGCCTCCGCCTAGGCCTTGATTGCCATCAAACGTATTAGAATTCTTGAAAGCCTTCATGATTGCGCAATCCTTCCATAAATGAGTCGTTGGTCGTTCCCGGGTGCCGTGTTTCGGGTAGGGCTCATTGAGTAGTTGCTCAAGAGACGGACCTGACCCGCCAAACCAAGGGGGTGGCTTTCCTTTGCGCTTCTGATTATTATCCTGTGCATTGGCCACAAATTCCGGGTTACCATCCGCCTTACGCTTATTGCCTCCTTGACTCGCCGGGTTATGCTGCTGACCCTTTCCATTACCGTTCTTCTTTCCCTTCCCTGTCTTTTCCTCATCAGACGCGGGATCCTTGGTATTATCAGAATCGGCATACTTGACTAAAGCCGCCATCAGCGTCCCCATATCGTTGCAATCACGCTTAAGGCGCCCCAGTTTCTGTCTCAGAGGCTCAAAGCGGCAATTCTTCTCCAGCATGAGAACTGCTGAACTGGCATTCATCTTGTTAGACGAATGTATTATATCTTTGAGACAGCGCACCCAATGAGTCGTAGATTCACCTTCCGCCTGCTTACAATTTGTCAGGCCCACAATCGACATAGACTGCTTGCAAGTGTCCTTGAAGTTCTGGATGAAATGGGCCTTTAGCTCCGCCCATGAACTAATGGAATTGGGTGGCAAACCCTTTAACTAAGAACGGGCCATTCCGTCCAACATCATGGTGAAGTATTTAGCCATCGCTTCATCACTAACCTCCAGCAACTCCATGGCCATCTCGTAACTTTCAATCCATGCCCCAGGCTATAAATCAGCCGTATAATTCGGCACCTTTCGAGGTCCCTTGAAATCCTTGGGCAGACATACATTACGTAGAGCCGGTACCAGACAAGGAACTCCTCCGGCTCTAGTAGCAACACCCGCCTCAACGGAAGTCGTTGGGTAAGCCGGAAAGTCCTGTTGGGCTGCTAGCTGGGCCGCTAGCTGAGCCGCCCGCTCGTCCTCCTGACGTATCCGATCCTGAACCGGGTTATACCCGCCGGGCTGGTTCCGGCGCTGAGCACTACTTGACATGGCCTCTGACTCCATGTGTCTACTATAACTCGGGCTCCTGTTTTGACGAGGCGGAGCTAACTAGGGCGGAGGAGTTGAGTGAATCCTGTCCCGGCTGTAGGAGTAGGTCTCTTGCTGAGCCAGGGCTGTTTGGACAAGTTCCCTGATCCTCCGGGTTTCCACCGCTGTCGGATCATCACCATCTACTGGGAGAGCCGCCAAACATGTTGATGCTGCGATTAAGTTCTCCATGGGGTTGGAGAAGTGACCCTATGGTATTGGTACGTAATGGGGCGGTGCCATATTGCCGTGAAGAGGCACCGTCACTAGAGGCTGGACTGGGCCTCCCGCTCAGGATGTCATAAACTGATTTGCACCTGGCGGGTTACTTGGGCCGGCCCCGGGTGTAGCAAAGAGATTCCGAGCATCATAAATCTAAGGTAAACGAGACTGAGTTTTCTGATGTCTCCTCCTCATTACCTCATTAGATGCGTTCAAGCTCAATGTGAGCTGAAAGGCCTCTGCCTGAAGTTGCTACGCCCGTACGTCCAAAGCCGCCCGCTCTGTGGCTAATCTAGTATCTTCAGCTGCTAAGGTTTCCTTGGCCCAGGCGATCTCATCGCGAACCTGTGCCACCTCTGCCTCATGCTCAGATTGGTTCGCAAGGACGACTGTAGTAGTTAACAAGGCCATAAGTTTATCCATGAGATCCATCAGTACTTGAGCCGGTGAGCGCACAAGGCCTCTTGCCCCGACTGCTCCTAACCCGGACGTTATCGCTGCTAAAGCCATAGAATTTTGGCCGGGTTGAGTACCAGCCATGAAGACTCCTGCCCAGTTTGGCGACTCTGAGGGGTCCGGAATAGTGCTGCCATCGGAACTGCCCCCAAGCACACCATCTTGAACTTGATACAGCGAATCTATTGAGCCGGCGGACGAATCACCGTCAGAGAGGACGTAGAATTTTGGCCGGGTTGAGTACCAGCCATGAAGACTCCTGCCCAGTTTGGCGACTCTAAGGGGTCCGGAATAGTGCTGCCATCGGAACTGCCCCCAAGCACACCATCTTGAACTTGATACAGCGAATCTGTTGAGCTAGCGGACGAATCACCGTCAGAGAGGACGGCCGGCTCACCATCACCTTCAGATCCTTCAGAAAGTTCACCTCTGTGGATGCAACCCACAAAGGCACGCTTCACGACGGGTTAAGCTCGGGCGGGTTTTGCTCGCTGAGCTGTCTCGACGAGGTCGGTGCAGCTGTCTGACTCAGGGCCCGGCTCAGCAATCTGGCTGATGAAGACGTGAATTCCGCCAAAGGGGACCCGGTACCTGTACTCAATTGAGCCGGCGTCGGGGCCCCAGCCTTCGTCATTGATGTAGATCTTGCCGCGACGACTCTTGGTCATCCGGCCAACTGCGTATCCCTTGAACCCGTCGAAGCTACCCTTCAAGAACTCATATCCACCGTGCGCTGGCCCCACGGTGGGCGCCAACTGTCGTGGAATTGTCACGGCAGATGTCCTTTTGCAAGGACTTAATTGTGGAGCCATCGCAACTAGGAAGCTTAAAGGGGTTAATCGGGACGAGGACACGCGAGGTTTATACTAGTTCAGCCCCTTACGGTGAAGGAAGGCCTACGTCTAGTTGGGTTGGAATTGCTTGAGGTTTCGATGACCAGGGAGCGAGATACGCTATGCCTGGCTCTCGATCAGTTGTTTCTCACCCTAAGCCACTGGCGGGTCGTCCCCTTATATACACGGGTTGACGCCCTGCGGCCTACAGAGTCCCGGACGGCTCATAAATAGTGTCCGGCTCGGTGACTAGTTACTTCTACCTTACAGTACAAGTTATACCATCATGGCGGTTTATCTTTACGGGCCTCAGAGTCGCCTGTGGGCCTTTAAGCCTTTTAGTGAACCACCATCTTCATGCCTTGGTCTTGGGCTTCTGATGAACCTCTATTTGCATAACCCGGCCCCTCCTGGATGGTTTACACAAATAGTCATATCCCCAACAGTACCCGCGAGTGATGTGGAGTCGAGTTGACCTGGAAGGTGCCCGCGAGATACTTACAAGGCATGGTCGGGCATTCTTAGCCCTTGCCGCAAGTACTCGAGACGGGGCAACAGGGTCACATCGATCGTCAGTCTCTGCTCGTTACCGCGTGCTCCTAATCCACTACGATTTGGATATTTGATCCGAGGGGCCTCTCGCCTGATAGCACTAACCATCACGTGGGCATAGTATGGGCGTTCTGCGTCGTATACATCAGCCGAAGCTTAATAGATGTCAGTGACTAAGCGGCGCGCACCGGGTTGGACTGCGTAAGCTCCTGCCTTGTTGAAGGAGGTAGCTAGTGTTGGGGAATGTAGCAGAATTTTAAAATTTTCTACGCATCACCAAGATCAATCTATTGTTAGGACCAGATTTTCTGGATATTAATTTCTAGAAAATGGCCCTTGTGCTCACCAGCCCCAGGATTACTGTTAGCTGATGAGGCACCAACTTGATACAGAAACTCCAAGCAAAATACAAGATATGTAGTACAAGACCATTCTGGCCTATGATTACAACAAATGGTTTCTAGTGGTTGATGGTGGAAGTGGTTTGCGGATCATCGGCGTCTATGGGACTCCATTTCCCACAGGAACAGCTGACCTGGATAACTCATATCTTCGCGAGTCTGCTATCATCACTGCCTAGGTTCCGGGGTTGTCATTGCAGGGCTCCTCTCCACGCAAGAAATCTGGCCAAGACAATAGCCAGGGACAAGCCAGTGAGTACTTTGAATGTACTCGCAAGCATTGTGAACACAAGTATAATATAACAATTTTATAATCATGCTCTGAAATGTTCTATGATCCTACGTCAGTCACAAAATAAACATCCATGATGCACGCAAGCAGGTCATTCGAATAAAACATGAATTAAACAATCAGGGAATAGAAATAAAATGCACCGATCGGGTATCTGAAGCGATGCCTCGAAAGGATAATAATATAAAGTGTGCCTCAGTCGGGTGTCTGCGCGACGTCACCTAAAGGGCTTATAAGGTAAATAAGTAACAAACATGCCACAGTCGGGCGTCTCCGCGACACCACATAAAGGGCTTATAAGGTACATGAATAACAAGCATGCCACAGTCGGGCGTCTCAGCGACACCACATAAAGGGTTTATAAAGTATATGAATAACAAGCATGCCATAGTCGGGCGTCTCAGCGACACCACATGAAGGGCTTATAAAGTATATGAATAACAAGCATGCCACAGTCGGGCGTCTCAGCGACACCACATAAAGGGCTTATAAAGTATATTAATAACAAGCATGCCACAGTGGGGCGTCTCAGCGACACCACATAAACGGCTTATAAAGTATATGAATAACAAGCATGCCACAGTCGGGCGTCTCAGCGACACCACATAAAGGGCTTATAAGGAGTAATCACAGTGAATATCCGGGGGGTAGAACCGTCCCAGGGATACTTAATAATTCAAATAATTCAGATGGTTAGTCCATAATAATAGTAATCATAATCATCACGTGTCACAAGTCATGATCCATGTTTTGGCTTAGCAATCTTTCCTCCGAAGACCGACACTAAGACCGACACTTGACCCATCCCAGACTGTAGCCCTTAACCATGGACACGGCTATTCGAATAGATATAATCTCTGCAGAGGGTGTACTCTTTACCCACGAGCAACGGATTCCTTTAGTCCATCAGGACTAATTCTGTCTACGGTCTTTTAGTTGAAAACACACCTGACTCGCACACACCAGCTTAACTTTACCAGTGTCTGGAATCACCCAGGACACCTATTAAGAGAAACTCTAATTGGGGAGGCTACAATCTTGACTAGCATGGGATCACAAAATTTATACCGCGCGCAAACTAGGGGAGCTACCCCTTCGGCTACAACCGAAACACCCATGCCCCCGGACTAGGTGGCATGCCTACCGGCTGCAGTCGGTATCTTCCACCATGGCCTCTCTGTATGGTGTGTGCTAGAAAGGGGTTGACAACTTACTGAACTGTGCCCTTCCTATGGCAGGGACAAGTGGTAGTACGAAACAAGTATGGGGGTTACCGGAACAAGACTCGATCTATGGTCGACTCGGGAGGTTTTAGTGTTCCCTGCATGATTAGCATAACAAATATATTTCAACCGATAGACAGAATCACCACCCATCATACCTCATCATGCCATACCGGACACAACCGTCTCGACGAGAAACTAGGGGTAAGCTCGTGTCTACCCAAGACAGAGACTTTCCCGGTTTCCTTCCGGTAGACATGAGGGCATACGAGGGTGATTACTATCACAAGCAAATCCATTCACAACAGCAAAGCATCTTCCTTTTTCACTCATGCGTATGATCATATCGTCACAAAAATAACGAAGGTTCCATGTCAAGGTGGTGTTGTAACTGTATCAAACAACACACAAAAAATTTTATGCCAGGGTTCAGAATGCTTGCCTTCAAGTTGTGGATAGGAAGGGTGCATCCCAAAAACTTTTGAAAGTTTTCTTCTCTCTCCATAATCCTATTTTGAAAAATTTCAAATCAACACCTAGTTTCAAACAGTACAAAAAAGTTGTTTGGAAAATTTTCAAATAAACATGAAAATAAACTAGACAGAATTTGAGAAACAACCGAAAAAGAATCAAGTCAATTGGACTTATATTTAAAAAGTTATAGCCAGTCAAAGTTTAGTTAAATTCTGTTTTAAAATAAAACCAGAAAAAGAAAACGTTTCGGGGAGAATACGTTTTCGAGGCGGAGGAGACGTACTTCTGAGGTTTACGCCTCCACTTAAACCAGCGCGGGCCGGCGCGGGGTCACTGACAGTGGGTCCCTTGGGCCCACTGGTCAGGTTTGACTAGTCGCCCGCGCCTCTTTCTTCTCTCTGGCCGAGCGGTGGCAGGGCTCCAGTGATTGCCGTCGGTGAACCGCGGCTCCCCTCGGGGTTCTGAGGGCGGGGATGGATCTGCCAGCCCAGGGTGGTACTCCCGGTGGTCGCTAGGTTGGTGGGGGTGGAGGGGGTCGTCGGCAGCGAGCTTCGCGGCGGAGGTGGCTTCCGGAGGGATTGAGGATTTGGGCTATGGTGGCTCCCAGTCGAGGTTGAGGTGATGGTTTTCTCCGCACAAACAAGGGGAGCCGGGTGGTGGCTCTGGATGGGCGGGGGAGGCTTTGGTTGCGACGAAATGGACTAGAACGTGGCGGCGGCCGAGCTGACCGGAGATGGGGAAGACAACCTTCCTCTCATCGATTGCCAGCTAAGGTAGCTCTAGGGGAATAGCTGGAGGTTGCCTGAGGGCCTGGACGAGCTTGGAGTTTCCTTATATAGGCGTTCAAGGTCGGTTCCACAGTGGCCGAAGATAAGATCGGTGAACCACCGTTCTGCAGCGGGCAGGGCGACGTGGCAGTGACGAGCGCTAGCGAACGGCCTTGTGGATGAGCTCGGGCTGTTCCACGAGTGAGCTGGCACGCTAGTGTGGCTCGGGCGGCGCCGTCCATGGCAGAGTCCTGCTGCGGCCGTCGGCGGCTTGCGGTGGTGGCGCTGTGGGGCGCCAGGAGGGGGCCAGGGCGGCTCTGCGGTGAGGGAGAGGTCGGGTGCGTCGGCTGGGAGCGGGGAAGGGGCCAGAACGGGCGCGGGGAGGACGACAACGAGACGCGGCGGCTCGGTGCGCGCGCGTGCAAAACGTGCGCTCTGGGCGCGCCCAGTGCATGCACACTAGTTGTTTGACGAAATGCCAGCGTGTGCTAGGGAGGTTGGGTGAGGCTGGCAATTAGCAGGTCTAGGTTAGAAGTACCTAGGAGCTTAGTGGACAAGGTTGTTGGGTCAGAGGATCAAGCTTATAATGCAAACTCAAAATCATGCCAAAACTAGCCATGCACTCAAGGTGCTTGACAGAATGCCAAGGGCATCTAGGCAACTCTTGGGGTGGCCAAAATCTCCAGATTGGGGTCTCTTTAGATGTAGGTGATGGTGGAAAGGTTAGTTGGTCAAAGCTAGAAACTTGTTAGTGCAAGTTTTTGAGAAAACCAATTCTGGACAGAATGTAAATGGCATCATTGCATGGACTAAACATACTCCAATGGGTCCACTCTCCTGGACTTAAGGGTTTGGTAGGGTGTGCTATAAGCAGGAAAAAGATTCAAGGGTAAAAGGGAAAGTTAGAATATGGTTGCAGTACAATTCTTTAAGCTGGACCAGAATGAAGATTAGGATGATTCACTCAAATTTTTCAAAGACCATCAATGGGTTTTTGCATAAAGTTGAATTATATGCTACTACTAACATCCCATAATTTTGGTGGAAGCTTTAAAGAAATATTTAAATAAGTTGTAGTGCAATTTTACAAACAGGACCAGTTTTGAAAACCTGGGGTAGAGCTCAAAATCTCCAATCAATAAAATATATTCTTGCATAAAAGTTATGTGGAAACTTCACATGACATCCCAAATTTTGGTTGGAATTTTAAATAAATTTATCACAAGGTTTTAGTGCAAATGAGGCTCAAAACTCATGAAAAACCATTATTAAGGAAATAGAGCTTAGGGTAAATAATTATGCAAATAAATCTACTGATAAAAGAAATGTTTTCTTGAGAGGGTATACAAGTCCAACAAATGCATTTGGAAAGTTTTCACTTGGGGTAAAAACTACACAATATCAGAGAAAAGAATGGTTCCGAAATCAAAAAGGAAGGTCCAGAAAATAAAATTTTAATTTCCTGGCAAAATTTTAATTAATAAAACATGGCCAAAATTTTGGGGTGTTACAACACTAACCCCCTTAAGAAAAATCTCGTCCTCGAGATTTGCTAAGGGCTGCTGTGAGAAGAATTACTCCTACTTTCTCAAAAAAAAATCACAAATAACCGTCTTATTCATGCAATAAAATATGGCTACAGTGAGAGGGCAATAAGTGGTGTAAAACTATAGTGTGGACGACTGGTGCTGCGTGGAAAAATCCTTGGTTGGGGGAAAATGAGGAATTTCTACTTTTGGATACAGAAAAATTAAATTCTAAATTTTCTAAAATACGCTGGTCGTACCCGAGAGCACAGTGCTCCCTCTGGCTGACAGGTGGACCCGGGGCCCACTGTCAGTCTCTTCTTCTACCTCTGGCTCTCCCTTCTTCCTCTCTCCCACGCGCCTTCCCGTGCTTTCTCCACCGGCGACGTCTAGCGCGCAGGGTATCTAGGCCGTACTGCACTAGTGCACGGTGTGCTAGCTGCCGGTGAAGCGTGCACTCACCTCGCGGGCCAGTGCGCTGTCGGCACTGCTCGCGGATTCGCCTCCGAACACCGACGATCTAGCGACGAGCGGCGTTGGTGGACTTCACCCACCGTACACCGATCTCGAGCTATATAATGATCGAGGTGCTCCTCTCTTCTACCTCACACCTGGCCTCGCTTCTTGTCGGTGTCAAAACCGGCGGATCTCGGGTAGGGGGTCCCGAACTGTGCGTCTAGGCCGGATGGTAACAGGAGGCAGGGAACACAGTGTTTTACCCAGGTTCGGGCCCTCTTGATGGAGGTAAAACCCTGCGTCCTGCTTGATTGATATTGATGATATGGGTAGTACAAGAGTAGATCTACCACGAGATCAGAGAGGCTAAACCATAGAAGCTAGCCTATGGTATGATTGTTGTTCTTCCTACGGACTAAAACCCTCCGGTTTATATAGACACCGGAGAGGGCTAGGGTTACACAGAGTCGGTTACAATGGTAGGAGATCTACATATCCGTATCGCCAAGCTTGCCTTCCACGCCAAGGAAAGTCCCTTCCGGACACGGGGCGAAGTCTTCAATCTTGTATCTTCATAGTCCAGGAGTCCGACCGAAGGTATAGTCCGGCTATCCGGACACCCCCTAATCCAGGACTCCCTCAGTAGCCCCTGAACCAGGCTTCAATGAAGACGAGTCCGGCGCGCAGATTGTCTTCGACATTGCAAGGCGGGTTCCTCCTCCAAGTACTACATAGAAGATTTTGAACACAAAGGTAGTGTCCGGCTCTGCAAAATAAGTTTCCACATATTGGCATAGAGAGAATAATATTTACCCAAATCTAATCTGCTAACGTATTCCGTAGCATGACATCACACTACGGCCAAGTCTTTATTCGAATCGTTTTACTGTCCCACCTCAGCGCATTTAGCGAGGCAGTTTCCTTGGCACGTCTTGTTAAAGCAAAGATCGTGTCCCCTTATTCCGGGATTCTCATCAATACGGGCGTGGGTAACCCAACCGTACCTGTTGGTATGTTTTCGCGATCAAAGGCGAGTCCCAAACGGTCACGGGGAGGGCCCTTGGTATTCAACCACTTATAAAGAGACCAAAGCCTTACTCCTTTCTTTCAATCTCAAACGAGTTCGCCCTTCGCCTCGAGTTCCAGCACCCAAGGCTCCAGATTTCAGGCGCTTCGGACCTTCGACATCCGGTTCCGACCTTCGAGGCCGATGGATGCCCTCCTCCATCACGGAGGAGGACGTGCTGAAGTTGAGAGAGGCCAGGTTCTTGACCAGCGAAATCTAGCATAGGCTGCCTGCTCAAGGGCAGGTCATTCCCACTCTCAAGCCTGGTGAGAGTGTGGTGTTCATGTCTCACTTCCTTCGGGGGATAGGCTTCCCGACGGATCCCTTCGTGAGGGGGCTCATGTATTATTATGGGCTGGAATTTCATGACTTAGCCCCAGAGTCCATCCTCCATATTTCCTCATTCATCGTCGTGTGTGAAACTTTCCTCCGTATTACTCCTCACTTCGGACTATGGCTCAAGACCTTCAAAGTAGAGCCGAAGATGATCGAGGGACGGCACATGAAGTGCGGAGGTGCTTTTATAAGCAAGAATGCTGGTGCTCCATGGCCTGAGGGCTCTTTTCAAGAGGAGTCCAGCCTATGGCAACGAGAGTGGTTTTATATCACTGCTCCCAGGAGCACCAAGTGGGTGGCGCCACCTGCCTTTCGCTCGGGTCACCCACCACAGCTAGTGTCATGGGTCAATAAAGGACTGGACTGGGGTCCGTCCAAGGACGTGCCCTTGTTGCAGGGCCACATTCGAGATCTCCTAGAAAGAGATATTAGTCTGGTCACAGTTTCACAGGTTATGCTGATTCGTCGAGCTCTGCCTTGCAAACGTCGCCCCCTCTGCCTGTGGGAGTTCAATCCGGAGGGACCACGAGCACTCCAACATTTTATGGGCGCGACGCCCGTGGAGATGTACAAATTGTTCTTCAGATCACAAGCAATGTCTCCGGACTTGACCGAGGACGCAGGTCTGAGCTGCAACCACCCGGATACTCAAGTAAGTAGCCATGTGCCCAGACTCGCAATCCGCATATTTAGAAAATTGCCCTTAGAAGAGTTGTCCTTTAAACAGGAGTGGATAGCGAAAGCAAAGCTAATCAGGTGTCCGGCCCCCCTCCCCGAGGCCACGCCGGGTCCTGTGCTAGTCAGGATGTTGGAGGTTGTGCCTTCGGAGGAAAGCGAGGGAGGGGACAAGGAAGCTACGGCATCCTCGAAGGAGGCTGTTTGGAAGGGAGGAATCGAAAATTCCTCTCCTCAGGGGAAGAAGAGGACCGCCTCTGAGGACCCGGAGACCATGGCCTCAAAGCGGGGGAAGAAATCTTCGCCAGAGGGTCCTATGGTGGGGGATACTTCGGCCGAATTATGCCCTCAAGGGGATCAGCCCTCCACCGAGCCGTAAGTAGAGAGGAGTTTTCTTTTTAGGAAATGAGAGAAATCCCAGCTTTATATCTGAGAAAAGTGATCGAAAATTTACATTGTAGCTCGGACCTTAGCCCTTCTCAGCAGAGCTTGTCTTCAGGGGATCTTCTTCCAGAGATGATGGAGAGCGGAACGCCTCCCCTTGCCGTACCACCTTGCGAGGCGGGCGACCCTGAGGTATCGTCGCGGAGGGTCTCTCCGAATCCGGCAGGGCCGGAAGGTAGTCATATGGCCCCCCAAAGCCCTCCGTGTCCGGCCTTCGAAAAGGGCCATCGGACGAGTCCGGCACCGTCTGGTGCATGGTTGGAGGAGCTGAAGGATCTGCTAGGGCGAGCATCTATCTTAGAGGAGCACCGTGCATTGATGGGTACGGTGATTGAGAGGATTCCATCCGCGGAGAGCGGATTGCACGCGGCCGTCAGGAGTTTACTAACGGGTTTTGAGGTACGTGAGATAATGTACCCTTTTTGGACAGTTGCGCATAAATAAGATGCGCCCTGTGTAGATAGTAGCCCCTGAGAGTCTGTGCGTTGTCAAAAGTGACGACGCGCAGAGGATCATAATCCCAGGTCTAATATGCCGCCTTCATACGTAGGTGGCGAAGTGTCGGGTGGCCAGCCGGACTGATGAATTTGCCGAGCTAAAGAGGCAACTTGACATGGTAGATGCAGACATCTCGCTTGTCAACAAGCGGCTTGACGAGGCACAAGGTATGTAATTACTCTGGCGGCACCTGGTAAGAGGAGCTTTATGCCAGTATCTTACAATGTGTGCGCTTGATGCAGATGGTGCTGCTGCCATGGAGAATCTTCGGGCGGAACTTGCCCGAGCCAAGGAGCAAGCCAGAAAAAGTGATGCGGCTGCCGGAAAGGCAATTGAAGAGCTGAAAGCCGAACAGGCTGCTCACTGCCGAAGCAAGAAGGAAATGGCCAAGATGGCTGTGAAGCTGAAGAGCGCTACTGACCGTTGCAAACTTCTTGAAAAAGAAGATCAGGCGGAACAGATGGACCTGGAGAAGGCCGTTGCCGATGCCAAGGATGCTCGCTCTGCGATGAGAGCTATGAAGGAGGAGCTGCGTCAGGCCAGAGAGATCGTGAGTGGAAAGCCCTTTATGCTGCGGAGGAAGTTCAG
The DNA here is from genome assembly GCF_018294505.1 of Triticum aestivum. Lineage (NCBI taxonomy): Eukaryota > Viridiplantae > Streptophyta > Magnoliopsida > Poales > Poaceae > Triticum > Triticum aestivum. Next base: position 656,942,588 of record NC_057812.1, read on the forward strand.
TGATCCTAAACATGCTCAGTTGAACCGGATGTGGAGTATGGCGGACACCTATGTAGATTTGGCAGCGAGTGCCGCAGATGCGGCCGAACACTTCCAAGATCAAGAAGATCGCGAAGTGGAAAAGCTCTTTTGGTCGCATTTCCACAATCCAGAGCGTCCACTGTCATTAGCCAATCGTTTAGCCGAATGGGCCGAGCTGAATAGGTTGTCCGGACTCGCCATGAAGTATGTCATGAGTCATCTGTGGCCAGAGAGTCCAAAGCCGAAAAGTTATTTCAACTTGGTGCAGCAGTTCCTTGGTGCGGTGCCACATATCGATGTGATGAAGAGGTCAGCGTGCATAGAGGGTGCGCGGATGGCTCTTGCCCGTGTCAAGACATACTGGGCGGAAATGGAGGCCACCGCTGTTGCATCCCTAGACTCGGATGGAAGCCGAGTACCTGCCGAGCACTATTTTCAGGAAGTTCTGCAAGGCGCTCGTTTAATAGAGACACAGTGCTCGAAGGACAATATATTCGAATAGCATATATTATTGTAAAAAAATATTTTGATAAATTGTAGAAGCTTTTTATACTTGTGCCTGCAAGTATTATAATACCTCATGTGCGGCCGTTTAACATATATGTATATATAATCTAAAAGATGGCACTCGTCGGCTTCAGGCCCCACGCACATAATGCGGGGGTGTTCGCAGAAGGCGCATTTTCACACTTGATCCAATGTCTTGGTCCTACAAAGGAGGTGATAGCACAGCGAACTAGGCAATTAGACTATGATGCTTTATCACTTTCACTTAGCGATAGGAGTTTGACAGTGAGGCTACTTATATAGCCCCTGGTGGCGCCTGCACTCGCCCGAACTCGGGGCGCGTATGTGCCTGGCCGGGAAAAGGCCCTTCGTTAATGCGGAGGAATCCTAAAGATTCCGGTAAGTCATCGAGTGGTTGACCAGTCTCACGCTATATCATGACAGTCAGTTTTTGGCTTTCTCTACTGAGGTGCTCGCCAGGCCGAACCGGGGCACAATCCCAGTAGTTCTCCTGGTGCCGCCTTAGCCGATAGAGCGGAACGTAAGGCAGCAAAACACAGGAGCCGGGCAAACCCAACATTTGACCAAAGACATGATTCGGAGCTGATGCATATAAGGCCAAACTCGCGACGCCGAACACTCCCTAAGGTATTCGGTCTTTATGAGGATGGGCGGGATAAGGCCCTTAGTAATAAGCCCCTAGTGTCCAGGTACGTGCAAAACTCTGACGTGGCCACATGCCAAAACGCCAGCCTCCTCCTTGGTTATACCAAGAAACCAGGGGATGTGTATCAACAAGAGATAGTAAAAAAGGTTTACGCAGGGTCTTAATCTGAAAAGAATCCTTGGAACGGGTCCCTGCTGCACGTCTGCGCCAGTGTCTCCGTTGTGCCGTATCCTGGACGGGCGTAGCACGGTGTTCATCTATAAAAGAGAGGAACTTAGTTGAAGAAAGATCGTGCCGAACATAAGTTATACTAAATAAACAAAGTATAAATCGAAATGGGTAAAACTGAGCTTTATTGTCTCTTGTTTTATATGTGCGGAGCCCCTAGTACAGGGGTATACGGCTATTAAGCCTTTATCAATTGTATGTTTATGCCAGACTCGTCTAGCCATGTCTGTGGTCTTAACGACCTGTTTAGGTGCTTTGGCTGGTGAAGCCGCTTTATTGTGGGGCTGTCAAGGCAGCCACACTGTCTTCTGCGCGAGAGGAACACTCAATGTTTTCCCTTTAATGAGATGATGCCTCGTGGACCGGGCATCTTAAGCGTAAGAGATGCACAATGCGGTATTGTGTTAAAGCGGGTGAAAGCTTCGCGTCCCAGCAGTGCTTGATAGCTACTTGAGAATGGGGTGATGTGGAAAGTTAGCTGTTCGCGACGGAAGTTATCAGGGGAGCCGAACATAACTTCTAGCCGGAGAGAACCCATGCAGCGGGCATTCGGGCCTGGCGTTACCCCTTGAAAGGAGGTTTTGCTATGGCGAATTTTTGTTGGGTCTATCCCCATGTTGCGGATTGTGTCCTGGTATAACAGGTTTAGACCATTGCCGCCGTCCATCAGGACATTTGTAAAGTGGAGTCTGCCGATTATTGGATCTAATACCAAGGCAGTCCAGCCTGCGTTCCGGATACTTCTAGAGTAATCTTGATGGTCGAAGGTTATCGGTTTTAACAACCATTGGCGAGACTCCTTTGGGATAGGCCGTATGGCGCGTATCTCTGGTGGCGCCGTTCTGTTCGTCACGTGAAGTAAGTTTACTGTTTTGACTTCTTGTGGGAAATCCTTTTGTTTCCTGGTGCTCTGTGGCGTGGTTTTGTCACGGCAAATGTCCTCGTGAAAGGACTTAGTCGTGGAGCCATCGCAACGGGTTAGCTTGAAGGGGTTAAAGCGGACACAGGGACGCAAGAGAGTTTATACTAGTTCGGCCCCTTCAATGAAGGTAAAAGCCTACGTCTGGTTGTGATGGAATTGATGGGGTTTCGATGACTAGGGAGCAAACAAGCTTCGCCTAAGTCTCGGGTTGTTGTCTGTCCTCCTAAACCGCCGCCGGGTCGTCCCCTTATATATACGGGTGACGCCCGTCGGTTCACAGAGTCCTAACACCGGTTCATATTCATACCCGGGTTGGTCTCTCCTTATTCCTATCTTACAATACAAGTTTACATACAGATGCCGGTTTACGACTACAAGTCTTAAACCGACTACGGGCCTCAGGCCCTCATCTATCTTCTTGGGCTTTAACACTCTTGAGTTACTGATGAAGTTAATCCGGCCCACATAGGCCGGTTTACGCCCAATAGTAATATTCCCAACATTAGGCCCCAGATTGATTTGAATGGGTTCATGTCAATCCTTAGCAAAATCTTCATCTTCAACATCTTCTCGTAGTTGCTGAACCTCCATGATGTCATCCTCTCCAGTTGTTGTAAGCCGAGGTGACGTCATCTGTCATAAAGAAAACATCCATGATATCTCCTTGTTTAATAAACTCACAACAATCGAGGCGACAGCTCCGCTTCCGAAATTTTTGGTTCCCGGATTCACGCGCTTGACACATGTCTTTTTGCCTTATAAATAGGGCCGAAGGGTCATTTCTTTTCTCCCCTTCGTGCCCTTCCTCTTTGTCTTCCTTGCATCGCCAGTCTCAGAGCTCCGCCGCCGCCGTCGTCTTCTGCATCGACTTTGGCCGCCACATCAACCTGAGCGTACTAGAAAACTGCGGCGACCTTCCGCATCTTCCTCAGCTCTGGTAGGTCTTCCGCTCTTCTCAACATAGATCTGTTCTAGGGTTTCGTGTTCTTGCTGCGTTTCTCACCTGTTCATGTTCGTATGCTAGCTCCCGGATACATCTGTGAACCCCTTCTCTGTGTAGTGATAACTTTTAGTATCCGCCTTTAGTTTCATGCCTAAACCATAGATCTCACATATATTTCCGCCTATTGATTCAATATTGTTCTGCTTTGAGCTTTTGAATATTTTCCTTCTTTTCTGAACTTGCTTCAGATCCATCGCTGTAGAGAAATCTTGTGAACCGCCGGATCTCGACCTTTGGGATCTCAACCGCCGGATCTCAACAGTTAAACTCCAAGTTAAACTCCAAGTTAAACTTCTCTGTGTTGTGAACAGTTGAGATCCGGCGGTTTAACAGTTGAGATCCATCGCTGTTGAGTTGTTCAGAGACTGCTTCCATCTAAACCGTTGTACTGAGTTTACTGACGGTTCCAATACGGAATTGGGTGGTGTGGCGATTCAGAAAAGGAAAGAGGTCACATACCCTCACGCCAAACTGCATAGCCACCCCAAAGAGTGGAATCAAACATGGTTCTATTTCAAAGACACCTCCCCTGCAGATGAAAATCCTTTGCCTGGCTTTCGTCCAGAGCGGCTTAGCAATACACACCCCTTTCCGCAAAGGTTGACTGCCAAGGAGAGAAGCAAATACGCTCCTCAACTGTCCAAGCTCAGAGCCTTCATGGCCAATGGTTTAACAGGGGTTGATCTCGCTCGCTGTTGGATATCGTGGAGCATACTGCCCCTTAGTCAGCGCTCCGGTTTGATGTGCGAGTATACTGGCAGTGTTGATGACCCACTACGACATGCTAACATCCAGCTCACCGACGAAGAAATCACAGAGGCTGTGAATAAAATGCTGAATGAACCGGAACACGTCTATGCTCGAACCGGCCTACTTCCCTTCTGTGCCACCAACAAACCGCCAGCTGTAAGAGTTTGATTTTTTTTACTGAACCTGTTATTGATATATCTGGTCATTGTTTAATATCAATGTCTATTTAAACAGGGCGATGATCCATTTTGGAGCAAGAAGCTTCCCCAGGAGAAGCCAGAAAAAACAGACAAACCGGAAAGACCAACCCGGTCAAAGACTAAAGTCGTGAAACGGCCTGCTCATAAGAAGAAAACTACTGCATGTTCTGATCCGGCTGCTGCTGATGATGTGGGTAATCCGGACCTTGAGGTAGAGCTTGACTCACTTGGCTTATTTTTCACACGCCTTATTGATGATGACATTTGTCAGGATGATGCCCAAGCCAGCCATGCTAATGCTACAGAGGTAATTACTCTCTCTTCCGATTCAAACCCTTTGCCTTCGCTAAAAATCCGTCAAACAAACTGGAAGGTTAAAATTTCTCATCCTCTTGCTTACTTGGATCCCAAATTTCTTATGAAGACCCAACAGCACGAAGCTCGCCGCACAACCCAGCACAGCGGCCAGGTAGTTACCTCCGCCGGTTTACCGAACAGTCCGGTTTGGAAACGCCGTTCAGAGGTCTCTAATTTGCTTGTCAGTGCTTGTCCTAAAGCGGGCTGTTTTCGTCAACCTCTTAATCCATCTGACTCCGATTATCAGGTTACTTCCCACTCATCCTCTGGCCAGTCATCGGCTACTCAGCTGCCACCGCTCGAAACGGTGCTTGGGTAAGCTATACTTATCATAATATTTCTGGTACATCACCTTGGAACATATGTTGTATTTGACTTTGTTATTCCTTTCAGGGCCAAGCCTAGGCCGAGCAAGAAGGCTCACCTGGATAAAGCGGCCGAGGAGGACGCCGTCCCTGAACCGGGTAAAACACCAGATCTTGAAGCGGCTATTCATGAAGATATACCCAATGATCCACCACAGCAGGATGACGATTTGATTGCTGAAGAAAGGCCTATTGACACCTCAGGCCCTGTCAACCAGCCCACAAGCCCCATCCGAATTGAGAAATCCACTAGTCCATCAAAGCCTACTGATAAGCCAATGGCCCCAGTGCAAACCGGCGATGCCAAGGATGATGAGGTTGTCATTACTGGCATTGGTCGCACAGAGCCAGGCAATCCTGTTGTTTTATCCAGACACACTGCCAAGGAAGAATTTGCTGCCATTGGCAAGGGAAAATGGAATGCCGATCTGACAACTTATGCCGCTCTGAACGCCCAAGATCTCCATTCCGGCTATCTGAACCGACTATACACCAGCCGTGACTATGAAGTTGGTCTGGTTAATATGATGAAAGAGAAGTATGAGGTAACTTCCATGTGCTTATCTGCGTATGTACTTCAATCTGTGAACTCTCCTAGCCCCCAAGGGCCGGTTTAGAATCTCCATTCAAACCGGGACTTGTCAATGCAGACTTCAATGTTTTCTGAATTTGCTGATATAGCCCCTAAGGGCCGGTTCAACTTAGTGTAGTTAAACCGGAACTTTAGGTAATCAAGATTGTAGCAGCAGCATTAACTGAACAAATAGCCATTAGCCCCCAAGTGCCAAGTTGAATACTTGTATTGAGCTTGGGACTTTTCTGAATAATTGAAGAGCAAATATGCATTAGCCCCCAAGTACCAAGGGCATAACTTGTTATGTGGTTGGTACTTCAATTCTTGTACCGTTATCTGAATCGTATGACTGTCTATATGCAGGCTGAGCTGAACAAAAGGGAAAACAAATTGTTGATCTGCAAGAAAATCTGAAGTGCCAACAAGCTGAAACCTCCAAAGCAAAAGAGGCATTAACCAGCGCTTTAAGCGCCATGGAACAGCTTAAGGAGGGCTTCAAGAAGGAGCGGGCGGATTGGGCCACTGAAAAATCCGCTTTAACCAAACAAGTAGAAGATGCCGAGGCTGCACTGAAACCGGTGGTGGACGAACTGACCAGCATAAAGCTGCAAGTGCATGCCATGACCGCTGCTATCTTTGGTAAGCTGGTTTGATTTTTGGATTGATTCAGCCGTCTTATAGAGCTGCCGGTTTGTTAACCCTTTGTAATATTTCAGGGACACGCATTGGTCACTTGGGGTCAGATGTGCGGAAGAAATTGAAAGCCGCCTACACATTGATCGAACAACTGTACACTGGTGCACAGCGGATCATCTCTATTGCATCCCACAACAATCCGGCACCCACTTTGATTCAGGACACTCTGAAGAGACTGTCGATGCTTCCTGCCCGGGTTGAAGAGCTGAAGAAATATGTTGCTCGAACCGGTGCGATCAATGCCTTAATCCGGGCAAAAGCTTGGGTGCCGGATTTTGATCCTGTTGAAGTGGCTCAGGGCTATCCCAGCTTGAAGGAAGATGGGTCAGAGTTTAGTGAAGCGGATCTGCGAGCAATAAACCGGGAGGTGCGTCTGCTAGCTTGTCAATTGGTTGAAGAAGCAGACTAGTCTCATTATCAAGCCCAATATGACAACCAAAACAAGCGAGTAGTTGCACCAATTCCCGAAGCGGAAAATCTTATCCCTCCAATCCATAAGCATACTTACGCTCCCGATATTGAACCGTCATTGCTGATGCATGATGAAGCTGTCTTTCAAGCATTAATGGGAATCGATTGGACAACTGTTCATTTCCAGCCGCTGGGTAGAGAAGCTGAAGTTGAAGCGGCACGGGATGACCCACAACCATCAGGCCAGGCTGGTGACCAAGCTTGAACCTGAAGCCGGTTTAAACTGCTTCTCCTTTGCGAAAAAAACAATGATCTTATTTTGGGCACCGTGTTGCCTTGTAATAGGCTAGCCGATACTCTTGATGTTGATATGCCTTCGTGCATATTACTGCAACTTGTTCTTCCTTTGGGTGATGAACTTTCCAAAGTATTTTCTGCCATCGTTGGGCATGAAGTTGGCTTGGCCAATCTTGAAGCGGAGGCTTATAAACCCACACTGTTGGAGGAGATAGCAGCTCCTGTATATATATAATGCCGGTTTACCATGTAAACCGTGCCGGGTTATAATAAAACACCGTGTTACTCCGTAATAGGATGTTAATAAAAAATCAAACTGGGCAAATAGTCTCCGGATTAAAAATGGACCGTGTTCCGTCAATTGACAGTTTGAACTGGTTTAAAACTTTGTCGGTTTAAAAAACGCAACAAAAAGAAAGAAATATCTATCAAACAAAATTGTGAAGCAAAGGTAATGATAAAACCATTTGCAAAAAGAGGCTTATTTGAGCCAATCATATGGCGTTACCATGGTCGGACACGACCAAGCTCCCGATAGGTGTAGCTATGGTTCAAGTCAGCCAGGTCCCCAAATGAAACCGTGGCATTTATGCCGATCAAGAGGCGTGACAATGGTTCGGGTTCGACCAAGCCCCCAAGTGATTCTGTGGCCTTAGGCCGATCAAGAGGCGTGACTGGTTCAGACTTGACCATGTCCCCAAGTGATCTGGTGGCTTTCGCCTATCAAAAGGTGTTGCATTGGTTCGGATACGACCAAGCCCCCAAGTGATATTACATGATGCTTTGAAAAGCTAACTCAAGGGGTAAACCGAAGGCCGCTTTAGAACAACTCCGTGTAACCACTCATGATGTAAAAGAACAGATACCCCGCTTTAGCTGAGGTTTCGGTTTATTATATTAATCATAATATATACATCATCGTAATATGTACATAAGTAGAGCCAATGGCTCAGGTATAGTAAGGCCAAAGATGAGCTATGTTCCACGGCCTGTTGGTCTCCTCCTCTGATGTACGTGAGTCTTTATGCTCTCGAATATCGATCAGATAGTATGACCCGTTGTGCAGATTCTTGTTGACCACGAAAGGTCCCTCCCAAGGTGGGGATAACTTGTGCATATCAGTCTGATCTTGGATGAGCCGAAGCACCAAATCTCCCTCTTGAAAGGTTCTGGTTCTAACTCAGCGACTGTGATAACGACAAAGATCCTGTTGGTAAATCGCCGAGCGAGCAGCTGCTATGTCATGCTCTTCATCCAACCAGTCCAAAGCATCTTGCCGTGCTGTCTCATTGTCCGCTTCAACATAAGCCGCCACACGAGGTGAATCATGACGGATATCACTAGGGAGGACCGCCTCCGCTCCATAGACCATGAAGAATGGTGTGTATCCTGTTGATCTGTTGGGTGTGGTATTGATGCTCCATAACACAGATGGTAACTCTTCTACCCAACAACCCAGTGTTCTCTGCAAAGGAACCATAAGCCGGGGCTTGATGCCTCAAAAGATCTCTTGATTAGCCCTTTCTGCTTGACCATTGGACTGTGGGTGCGCTACGGATGAAACGTCAAGCCGGATGTGCTCCCGTTCGTAGAACTCCTTCATGGCACCCTTGGACAAATTGGTACCATTATCTGTGATGATACTGTGTGGAAAGCCAAACCGGAAAATCACTTTTTTGACGAACTGAACCGCCGTGGCCGCATCACACTTACTAACAGGTTCTGCCTCCACCCACTTTGTAAACTTGTCAACCGCCACCAGGAGGTGGGTCTTCTTATCTTTGGACCTTTTGAAAGGCCCAACCATATCCAGCCCCCAAGTTGCAAACGGCCAAGTAATTGGAATCATTCTCAATTCTTGAGCCGGCACATGAGCACGTGTTGAAAACTCTTGGCAACCGTCACATCGTCTGACCAGATCCTCCGCATCAGCATGAGCAGTTAACCAATAGAAGCCATGGCGGAACGCTTTAGCCACCAAAGATTTTGAACCGGCGTGGTGACCACAATCTCCTTCATGAATCTCACGCAAAATTTCACAGCCTTCTTCAGGAGACACACAGCGTTGAAACGCCCCTGACACACTGCAATGATGCAACTCGCCATTGACAATAGTCATGGACTTGGACCGCCGGATTATCTGTGGGGCCAGAGTCTCATCCTCTGGTAACTCAACCTGGTTCATGTACGCTAGGTAAGGAAGCGTCCAATCCGGAATGACATGAAGAGCTGCCACCAATTGAGCCTCCGGATCAGGAATAGCCAAATCCGCTTCACCAGGGAGCTTGACCGACGGGTTGTGCAGCACATCCAGAAAAACATTGGGCGGGACCGGTTTGCGCTGAGAGCCCAGCCGGCTTAAAGCGTCTGCCGCTTCATTCTCCCGTCGGTCCACGTGGTCCACCTGATAGCCTTTAAAGTGACCTGCAAAAATATCCACCTCACGACGATATGCTTCCATGAGCGAGTCCTTAGAATCCCAAGTGCCAGACACTTGTTGAGCCACGAGGTCCGAGTCACCGAAGCACTTAACTCGACTTAGATTCATCTCCTTAGCCATCCGGAGACCATGGAGCAAGGCTTCATACTCAGCTGCATTGTTAGTACAAGGGAACATTAAGCGGAGAACGTAACAAAACTTATCACCTCGTGGGGAAGTTAATACGACTCCAGCCCCTGAGCCTTCCAATTGCGTGGATCCGTCAAAATGGATGGTCCAATATGTGTGATCCGGCTTTTCTTCAGGTGCTTGCAGTTCCGTCCAATCATTGATGAAATCAACAAGTGCTTGGGACTTAACCGCCGTCCGAGGCACATACTTCAACCCGTGCGGCCCAAGCTCTATAGCCCACTTGGCAATCCGGCCAGTCGCTTCTCGGTTCTGGATGATATCCCCCAAGAGAGCAGAACTGACCACTGTAATGGGGTGCCCTTGGAAGTATTGCTTAAGCTTCCGGCTTGCCATAAAAACTCCATATACCAGCTTCTGCCAATGCGGATACCTTTGCTTAGACTCAATGAGTACCTCGCTGATATAATAGATCGGACGTTGAACCGGATGCTCCTTGCCTGCCTCTTTTCGCTCCACCACAATAGCCACATTGACCGCACGAGCATTAGCAGCAACATATAGCAGCAATGGCTCCTTGTCAATGGGAGCGGCAAGCACAGGCGGATTGGCCAATTGCCGCTTTAAGTCCTCAAATGCTTTATCAGCAGCAGAACTCCAGACGAATTGATCCGTCTTCTTCAACATCTGATACAAAGGGATTGCCTTCTCACCAAGACGGCTGATAAACCGGCTTAACGCGGCAATCCGGCCTGCCAGGCATTGAACATCATTGATACACTTCGGTTTAGCCAGGGAGGTGATGGTTGTGATCCTCTCCGGATTAGCCTCGATTCCCCTGTTGGACACCAGAAAACCCAATAACTTGCCTGCTGGTACACCAAAGACACACTTGGCCGGATTAAGCATCATCTTGTACGTCCTCAGGTTATCAAAGGTTTCCTTCAAGTTGTCAACCAGAGTCTCCTTCTCCCTTGACTTAACCATGATATCATCCACGTAAGCATGTACATTACGGCCAATATGCTTGTGAAGACAATTTTGTACACACCGTTGATAAGTTGCCTGGGCACTCTTGAGCCCAAAGGACATAGACACATAGCAGAAGGCTCCACAGGGAGTTATGAATGTCGTCTTCTCCTGGTCCTTAACTGCCATTTTAATCTGATGATAGCCAGAATATGCATCCAAAAAAACTCAAACGCTCACAACCCGCCGTAGCATCAATAATTTGATCAATACGGGGGAGGGCAAAAGGATCTGCTGGACAAGCCTTATTAAGATCTGTGTAATCCACACACATGCGCCAGGTGCCGTTTTTCTTAAGGACCAGCACCAGATTGGCAAGCCACTCAGGGTGAAAAACTTCAATAATAAAGCCAGCTGCTAAGAGCCTGACTACCTCTTCTCCAATCTCCTTGCGTCTTTCTTTGTTAAACCGGTGGAGGAACTGTTTCACCGGTTTGTATTTAGGATCCACATTAAGGGTGTGCTCAGCGAGTTGCCTCGGTACACCTGGCATGTCAGAGGGCTTCCATGCAAAAATGTCCCGATTCTCACGGATGAACTCGATGAGCGTGCTTTCCTATTTCAGATCCAAGTTGGCACTGATGTTGAACTGCTTGGACGAATCGCCAGGCACGAAGTCAACAAGCTTAGTTTCAGCTGCCGATTTGAACTTCAGGGCCGGATCATGCTCCGTAGTTGGCTTCTTTAATGGAGTCATGTCCGCCGGATCAACATTGTCCTTATAATACTTCAGCTCCTCGGTGGCACAAACCGACTCTGCGTAGGCCGCATCTCCTTCCTCACACTCCAAAGCGATTTTACGGCTTCCGTGAACCATTATTGTCCCCTTGTGACCCGGCATCTTGAGCTGCAAATAAACATAATAGGGTCGTGCCATAAACTTGGCGTAGGCTGGTCGCCCAAACAGGGCGTGATATGGACTTTGGATTTTCACCACTTCAAATGTCAATGTTTCTGACCTGGAATCATGATCATCTCCAAAGGCCAATTCCAGAGCTATCTTAGCAACAGGATATGCTGACTTGCCAGGTACCACACCGTGGAACACCGTATTGGACGGTTTGAGATTTTTATCTGTTAGTCCCATACGACGGAAGGTCTCATAGTACAAGATATTAATGCTGCTCCCTCCATCCATGAGCACCTTGGTGAACTTGTAACCTCCCACCTGAGGCACCACCACCAGAGCCAACTGACCCGGATTATCAACCTGGGAAGGGTGATCCTCTCTGCTCCATATGATTGGTTGTTCAGACCAGCGTAGATAACGGGGCACGGCCGGTTCAACAGAGTTGACTGCCCGCCTCTGAACCTTCCGGTCTCGCTTGGTCAAGCTAGTGGTGAAGACATGGTACTGCCCACTATTCAACTGCTTTGGGTTGCTCTGATAACCTGACTGTTGCTGCTGCTGATTGTAACCACCCTGGTTGTTCTGATTATTTTGATTGTTATGTCCACCGGGATTACCATTAAATCCTGAACCGGAATTTCCTCCACCGTATCCCGGCCCGGATCCTGAGCCATCGCCGGAGCCGTGATCATACCGGAAAGCGTTAGAATTCTTGAACTCTTGCATAATGTAGCAATCCTTCCAAAGGTGGTTTGCTGGCACCTCCTTCGTCCCATGTCTTGGACATGGATGGTTCAGTAGATAATTTAGGCGGTCCGGGTTAGGGTTGGTGCCCCACTGCGATTTTGCGGTTTACCCTTGCGTCGCTGGCCCTTGTCCTGCGCGTTGGTATTAGCCACAAAGTCCATGTTACCATCCGCTTTACGCTTGCCTCCGCTACCATTGCCTGCCGAGTGATGCTGCTGACCTTTGGAGTTGTTGTTCCTCTTTCCCTTCCCTGCCTTGTCATCATCAGACTCGGGATCCTTGGTACTATCAGAATCAGCATACTTTACCAAAGCAGCCATGAGGGTCCCCATGTCAGTGCAATGGCGCTTCATCCGTCCCAACTTCAGCTTTAGGGGCCCAAACCGGCAGTTGCCTTCTAGGGTTATGACTGCAGTGTCAGCATTGATGCGGTCTGATGAATGCAACACTTGTGAGACCCGGCGCACCCAATGAGTAGTCGGTTCTCCTTCCTCCTGGACGCAGGCAGCTAAGTCCACTATCGACATAGGCTGCTTACATGTATCCTTGAAATTGCTGATAAACGGGGCTCGTAATTGGGCCCATGAACTGATAGAATTGACCGGTAAGCTTTTTAGCCAAGTACGGGCCATTCCTTCGAGCATCATGGTGAAATATTTCGCACATGCCGCATCATCCACATCAAGCATCTCAATGGCCATATCATAGCTCTCCACCCATGTCTCTGGAGGTTGATCCGCCATGTAATTTGGTACCTTGCACAGGCCTTTGAAATCCTTGGGCAGGCGCACATTGCGTAAAGCGGGGACAAGGCAAGGCACCCCCAAACAACTAGAAGTAACACCAGGTTCAACCAAGATAGTTGGACGAACCGGCGTAAGCTGCCGAGCCTGATACTGTGCGGCTAACTCGGCCTCCCTGCGCGCTCGGGCCCGGTCCACCACTTCTTGAGCGTTATCAGCACCACCCGCCGGGTTGTTGCCGCGGGGTGCTCCACGTCGTTCATTACTTGACACTGCTGGTTCATCCATATGCCTGCTATAGCTCCGGCTTGGACGAGGGGTCGAGTGGATCCGGTCGCAGCTGTACGAGTATGCTTCCTGTTGGACCAAAGCTGTCCTAAGAAGCTCCTTGACCCGTCGTGTCTCTACCGCCTGCGGCGAGTCACCTTCAATTGGAATGGCCTCCAGCCGTGCAGCAGCGGCAACGAGATTGTCCATCGGGTTGGAGTAGTGACCCGGAGGTGTTGAAACAGCCTGAGGTATAACAGTGTTTTGACGAGGCAGATTCATCAGACGGGGCTGAACCAGCGCGCCAGTCCCAGGAGCTTCCGCCCGGTTTACCTCCAGCGGATTACTGGTTCCTGCTCCTGGGGTGTTGAAAAGGTCTCTGGCCTCGAAAACCGAAGGCAAACGGGATTGGTACTTCCTCTTCATGACTTCATGCGACGCGTTCTGGTCCAACATGAGCCTCTAGGCTTGTGCATCTAAAGCGGCCCGCTCTGCGGTCATCCTGGCATTCTCAGCTACCAGGTCCGCCTTGGCCTGGGTGATCTGTTCCCTCACCTTTGCAATCTCCGCGTTGTGGACGTCCTGATCCGCCGGGTTAGCTTCTGCCATAAGCATAGCCAATGCATCAAATAGATCTGATAGAACTTGAGCCAGCGGGCGTACAGAGCCTCCTGCCCCGGCAGCCTGCCGCTACTGAACCGGAGGTTATTGGCGCAGCGGTCGAAGAATGAAGCGCTGCTTGTGTGCCGGCCATGAATATTCCAACTCGGTTGGGTAGATCAGAGGGGTCCAGAATACTGTCGCCATCGGAACAACCCCCAATCCGGCCATCTTGTAGCTGATATAGAGATTCGGTTTCTCCGGTAGATGACTCGTCGCTAGAATAAACGACGGTCTCACCGCGACATTCCGATCCATCCTCATAACTTCCTCCATGGATGACTCCCACGAAGGCACACTTCACGGCCGGTTTAACCCGGGCGGATCATGCACGCTGAGCCGTTTCAACGGGGTTGGTGCAGATGTCCGGCTCAGGGCCCGATTCACCGATCTTGCCGATGAAAACGTGTATTCCACCAAAGGGGACCCGGTACCCGTACTCAACTGAGCCGGCCTTGGGGCCCCAGCCTGCATCATCGATGTAGAGCTTGCCGCGACGACTCTTAGTCATCCGGCCCAAAGCGTAGCCCTCGAGTCCTTCAAAGTGGCCCTCCAAGAACTTGAAACCATCGTGCGATAGCCCCACAGTGGGCGCCAATTGTCGTGGTTTTGTCACGGCAGATGTCCTCGTGAAAGGACTTAGTCGTGGAGCCATCGCAACGGGTTAGCTTGAAGGGGTTAAAGCGGACACAGGGACGCAAGAGAGTTTATACTAGTTCGGCCCCTTCGATGAAGGTAAAAGCCTACGTCTAGTTGTGATGGAATTGATGGGGTTTCGATGACTAGGGAGCCAACAAGCTTCGCCTAAGTCTCGGGTTGTTGTCTGTCCTCCTAAACCGCCACCGGGTCGTCCCCTTATATATACGGGTGACGCTCGTCAGTTCATAGAGTCCTAACACCGGTTCATATTCATACCCGGAATGGTCTCTCCTTATTCCTATCTTACAATACAAGTTTACATACAGATGCCGGTTTACGACTACAAGTCTTAAACCGACTACGGGCCTCAGGCCCTCATCTATCTTCTTGGGCTTTAACACTCTTGAGTTACTGATGAAGTTAATCCGGCCCACATAGGCCGGTTTACGCCCAATAGTAATATTCCCAACACTTTGCTTGTGGGGTTCGTCGCCGTCCTCACTTGGTGTGTCGAGTCCCTTGTGTTCGGCATTGAGTTTGCCGGCTTGCTTGAAAACCCAACAATCTCTATGGGTATGGTTCACAGGCTTCCCGGGAGTACTGTGTATTTGACATATCTTGTCCAAGATTTTGTTTAAGTTGGATAGCTCGTCCATGTTATCCTTCAGGGGCGGCTTTCTCTGATTCTGCCGTGAGCTTTTGAATCCGGCATTGACCGCCGTGCTCTTTGGGCTGTTTCCCTTCTTCCGGCGCTGGTCCTTGCTGCGTCGGGGTTTTCCGTTTCCATCCCTAACTTCAGATGTCCTTGGGTTGCTGGTGCTACATCTTGCCAACCAGTTGTCCTCTCCTGCACAAAAGCGGGTCATGAGGCTTGTTAATGCGGCCATTGTTCTTGGCTTTTCTTGGCCGAGGTGTCTGGCGAGTCATTCGTCTCGAACGTTATGCTTAAAAGCTGCTAGGGCTTCAGCGTCCAGACAGTCGACTATCTGATTCTTTTTAGTAAGAAATATGTTCCAGAATTTCTGGGCTGACTCTCCGGGCTGTTGATTTATGTGACTGAGATCGTCTGCATCCGGAGGGCGGACATAGGTCCCTTGAAAATTTGCCCGGAAAGCATCCTCAAGCTCTTCCCAACTTCCAATGGTGTTTTCGGGAAGGCTTTTGAGCCAATGCCGGGCTGGCCCTTTAAGCTTGAGGGTAAGTATTTTATGGCGTGGAGGTCATCTCCTCTGGCCATGTGTATGTGGAGGATATAATCCTTGATCCAGACCCCAGGGTCTGTTGTTCCGTCGTACGCCTCTATGTTTACGGGCTTGAATCCCGCTGGAAATTCATGGTCCAGCACCTCATCGGTGAAACATAGGGGGTGTGCGGCACCCCTATATTTGGGTGTACCGTGATGTTCGGATATTTGTTGTGTTGCATTGCTTACTAGAGCTTGCTTTCTTGGCCCGTATATAGATCTAGCTGGGCCGTCTTTTTGATGTGGATCCTTTGGTGGATCGCATGCCGGCTTGTGTGCGGCGCCGCTTGCCGCTCCATGCTGGCCATGCGGTCGTCCATCCGACCGGATGGCTTTCCTATTTTTTGACTGCGGGGGCTCTAAGGCCTCCTCGTCAAATTTAGGCAGTAGCTTTCGCTTTGGATAGCTTTTTGTGTGGCGACTGCCGCCATATTTGTCTGCGGTGTTGCGTACTTTGCTCCATCTGATTCTGAGTGCATCTTCCGCAATGTTGAGCTTCCGCTTCTGCTTTTTCAGGCTATGCACAGTGGCGACGAGCCTTTTGTGGAGGTTCTTCTGCTCCATGAGTTTATCCGGTGTAAGGTCGTCCGGACTGTTGTTTTCGCCGGGGACGGGGTGTTCGGTTTGTTTATCCAAGTTGCCCTGTTCGGACGCTTGCTCGAAGGCATGTTCGTCGTCCGCCGGCTCGTCCTGCTCTATGGCTGGGTCTGTATGGCTATTGTCTCTGTCGAGGCGGGGCTTGGAGCGGCGCTTACGTCGCCGCTTTGATTGCTTTTCGAGTGAACGATCCCTCGTTGCATCCATGTGTTCCTCGTTATCGCTTCCTTTGGGTGTGTCCACCATGTATACATCATCAGATGAGGTGGCTGTCCAGTGCCTTATAGGCATTGGTTCATGTTCATCTCCTACATCGTCGTCCATACCGTCGATGTCTTCGGAGTCGAAGTCGAGCACGTCGTTTAAATTATCGACAGTGGCTACGAAGTGGGTGGTGGGTGGGCATCGAATTTTTTCGTCGTCCACATCCCAATCCTGCCGGTCATAGTCCGGCCAGGGCTCTCCTGACAAAGAGAGAGACCTAAGTGAATTCAGAATGTCGCCGAAGGGCGAGTGTTGAAAGATGTCTGCGGTGGTGAACTCTATGATCGGCGCCCAATCGGATTCGATCGGTAGGGGCGCGGAGGGCTCGGAGTCCGGAGAGGAGTCCGACACCTTGGAGTCACGGGCTTCGCAGAGGACAAGGCTGGTGTTCGGCTTGATCGCCGTAGAGATTGCAACCCCCGAGGCGGTGTCTAACCACCCATCCTCGATTGGTGTGATCGGCTCCGAGCTAGGGGTCGGAGCGGACACAGATGCGGCCTCCAGGGCACTGTTCAGCGGCAGAGCTAGATCATGCCCATCGTGACAGTGCGGCGCGCTCGGCTGTGGCTCGAATCCATCGAAGATCAAGTCTCCGCAGATGTTGGCCGTGTAGCTCGAACTTCCAAATCTGACCTGATGGCCAGGGGAGTAGCTTTTGATCTGCTCCAGATGACCAAGCGAATTAGCCCGTAGTGCAAAGCCGCCGAATACGAAGATCTGTCCCGGGAGAAAAGTCTCACCCTGGATCGCATCGCTGTTGATGATCGGAGAAGCCATCGGGCCTAAAAGTGACGACACAGAGGAACTCTCAATGAAAGCACCAATGTCGGTGTCAAAACCGGCGGATCTCGAGTAGGGGGTCCTGAACTACGCGTCTAGGCCAGATGGTAACAGGAGGCAGGGGACACAATGTTTTACCCAGGTTCGGGCCCTCTTGATGGAGGTAAAACCCTACGTCCTGCTTGATTGATATTGATGATATGGGTAGTACAAGAGTAGATCTACCACGAGATCAGAGAGGCCAAACCCTAGAAGCTAGCCTATGGTATGATTGTTGTTCGTCCTACGGGCTAAAACCCTCCGGCTTATATAGACACCGGAGAGGGCTAGGGTTACACAGAGTCGGTTACAATGGTAGGAGATCTACATATCCGTATCACCAAGCTTGCCTTCCACGCCAAGGAAAGTCCCTTCCAGACACGGGACGAAGTCTTCAATCTTGTATCTTCATGTCCAGGAGTCCGGCCGAAGGTATAGTCCGGCTATCCGGACACCCCCTAATCCAGGACTCCCTCACTTCTCCTTCCCCTTCCTTTTCCTCCATTTTTGTTTGCAGACGCTCGAGACGAGGCTCTAATGGCGGAGGTGATGCCGGACTGGTACATGATCCTGGTGTGCGGAGGGTTGGCGACATTGATGGGGCTCTCCGTGCTCTTGTGTGCGATGATCCTCGACGATCGTCGTGATGCTGTTGCTCGAGTGTTAGCACTTCGCGGCGGCGGCGGTCACGAGGATTAGGTGTGGTGTCAGGTGCTAACTGTTGTCGGTGTGCTGGAGGTAACTTGCACCCGAATGATCACCCACTAATCTCTCCTTCAAAGACTGTGGTGTGTTAGGGAGGTGATCAGTTAGATGCAACATGTGTACGTGGTTTTTTTGCAATTTGTGCATGTGTTCTAGTGGTCGTGGTTGTGAGCCTGCTGTCGTGGTGAATAAAAATCTCTGTCATGAAGAGATATATGTTGCAGCAACTCAGGGAAAGGAAATCTCACTTCAGAATTCATTGCGAGTGGATTTAGTTAAATCAAAATTAGTAGCAGTAAAAACTACTCACATTAATTGAAACCGAACATTTGATTTGTCGCACAACTCAGGATACCACGCATACGTTACAACTCACAAATAAATGCTGGAATAATAAACATAGTGGTGACGTCTATAATGAAAACGGTAAATGGACAGGGTCCCGAGAAAACGTCTCTGGTACTGGGGCACACTCTTCTTCTATCGGGGGAAGCGGATTGACTAGTCGATGAATGTGTCTCTCCTGGTCGGGTCTCAGTGGTCTGCCGATGGCGATCTGAGGATTTAAATCAGCGAGGCTCTGGAGATAACCCATTATTCGTTGGGTCAAGCTCTCTTGAGCGATGACATACTGTGCAAGGTTGGCCAGCAATGGGTCTCTCTCAATTCGTCCACCAGGAAAAGATGCTACTTCTCCGGGTGCTGCACGAGTCGGAAAGTAATAATACCCTCGATCGCTGGCATAGGGTACCGCGAATCGAAGGCGGGCGAGTGCTTCGTACGCAGCAGCTTCTATGGCCATTTGCGGAGTCGGCATAGATTTCCCCATGAAGGAGACTTCCGTAGGGTCTTGGTTTGGGTTTGTGGGAGGGATGTGCACTACTACCCAATATTTTGAGGTGGAAGGGGTGATCCTCGACTTGAGCAATTCGTACTGGGGTGGATGGGTAGCACTCATGGTACTGCAGGTAAACTCCCACAATATTTTAACAAAACTACCTGGGGTTGCATCTGGGGTCCTTAGATAAATACTAGGGCTCGGCATGGCAAAGGAATTCTTGTGAGGGTTGTGCACAAGGTGAGGGGATACTCGGCAAGGTCACGAGGTGGCCTTTTATATAGCAACTGGGTTGGGTTATTTATCACAGTGAGGGGCAACTAGTTTGTCGGTTCTGCTCTATGGGGTCGGGGGTCAATGCCATAGATACACATATCCCGTAAAAGTGACATATTACTGTGGGTGTCGTCGGGATGGTTTTTGGTAGCTACGCCCAGAATTAAAATGCGGCCGTACACCAACGCACTTATGCATGGCTACAGTTTAAAGTAGGGGTGCACAAGCGAACAACATTTAATTATGGGGATACAAGATCACAAAATTACAGGGCGTGGGCATACTAAGACTTGGTACTACTCGAGTGACTTAGTCTACCTCGTTAATATCTAAGCGGGCCTGCCTTGTGGATGCCGAGGCTTCTCCACGGTTTTCACCGTCAGGGTTAGCTGGATGTGGTTGAGGAGCTGCAGGGTCGGGGTAACGATGATGACCATCGCGGGGATTGTTGGACACAATCCCATTGGAGCGTGTTCCCAAAAGGCGACGAAGCACTTCTGGGGACACCAAAGTACCTTGGTCGATGGCTGGGGCTGACCTCAAGGTCTTGATTGGTTGTCCGAATAGCACGACTGGGTTGTCGGCATCGGGCTCATCTTCTCTTCTTGCCGGGGTTCGGCGGATCAGTTCTCCCCGAGCTGCAATCAGATCAAGGGTGATTTGATCAAACAGTTCCTCTAGTGCACTTACATAGCGCACCAGATGCAATAATGCAGGATCCATCTCGTGATCTCCATTGGCAACCTGGGGTGACCTACCATACCCGTCACGGCTGGGGTAGTAGTAGAACGAGCGACAGTTAACTCTGGGTGACAGGTGCCGGAGTTGAACTATAGCCTCTCGAGCAGCTAGCTGGATGGCTTGTGGCTCAAAGGAAGTTGTCCTTCCGGTGAACCTATAGGGGCGTTCTGGCGATAGACCCCTACCATAGACGTGCACAGTGGCCCAGAATTGATGGCTCTCACCGCTCATGGGCCCTTGGTACACAACATATTCTGGGGGCTCTTCTAATGCAAAGGTACGACGAGTGAGGTTTGCTAGCACGGTCACAAAACCTCCAAGGTTGGTTGCTGTGGTCTCATTGTGAACAATGGGTCCTAGCATTTCAGCTCGGTTTGGGGAAGAGGCTGTGCTGTGTTGGGTTGAGGCTAGCATGCCTTTTTTATAGAAAAAGGGGATGGAGTCTTCCTTCGCACGCTTGCGAATGAGACAAATTAGGTGTCTGTCACTAGCGCGTGATCGACAGGCTAGGCTGATAGGTTGGGCACCAACTGCCAAAAGGTGTCGGGGTCCCTGTGTGGCTATCTTACACGAGAAGTTTGGCCAGGGTTAGGTTAAGGTCTGGTGCGTTGGTTTGCCTAGTTTTTTCGACCTGGCTAAGATAGGATTAGCCAATGGTCAGCCTGGCTCTGATACCAAGATTGTCAGGACCGGATTTTCGGGATATTAATTTCCAGAAAATGGCCCTTGTGCTCACCAGCCCTAGGATTACTGTTAGCTGATGAGGCACCAACTTGATACAGAAAATCCAAGAAAAATACAAGATATGTAGTACAAGACCATTCTGGCCTATGAGTACAACAAATGGTTTCTAGTGGTTGATGGTGGAAGTGGTTTGCGGATCATCGGCGTCTATGGGACTCCATTTCCCACAGGAACAGCTGACCTGGATAACTCCTATCTTCGTGAGTCTGCTATCATCACTGCCTAGGTTCCGGGGCTGTCATTGCAGGGCTCCTCTCCAAGCAAGAAATCTGGCCAAGACAATAGCCAGGGACAAGCCAGTGAGTACTTTGAATGTACTCGCAAGCATTATGAACACAGGTATAATATAACAATTTTATAATCATGCTCTGAAATGTTCTATGATCCTGCGTCAGTCACAAAATAAACATCCATGATGCACGCAAGTAGGTCATTCGAATAAAACATGAATTAAACAATCAGGGAATAGAAATAAAATGCACCGATCGGGTATCTGAAGCGACGCCTCGAAAGGATAATAATATAAAGCGTGCCTCAGTCGGGCGTCTGCGCGACATCACCTAAAGGGCTTATAAGGTAAATAAGTAACAAACATGCCCCAGTCGGGCGTCTCCGCGACACCACATAAAGGGCTTATAAGGTACATGAATAACAAGCATGCCACAGTCGGGCGTCTCAGCGACACCACATAAAGGGCTTATAAAGTATATGAATAACAAGCATGCCATAGTCGGGCGTCTCAGCGACACCACATAAAGGGCTTATAAAGTATATGAATAACAAGCATGCCACAGTCGGGCGTCTCAGCGACACCACATAAAGGGCTTATAAAGTATATGAATAACAAGCATGCCACAGTCGGGCGTCTCAGCGACACCACATAAAGGGCTTATAAAGTATATGAATAACAAGCATGCCACAGTCGGGCGTCTCAGCGACACCACATAAAGGGCTTATAAGGAGTAATCACAATGAATATCCAGGGGGTAGAACCGTCCCAGGGATACTTAATAATTCAAATAATTCAGATGGTTAGTCCATAATAATAGTAATCATAATCATCACGTGTCACAAGTCATGATCCATGTTTTGGCTTAGCAATCTTTCCTCCGAAGACCGACACTAAGACCGACACTTAACCCATCCCAGACTGTAGTCCTTAACCATGGACACGGCTATTCCAATAGATATAATCTCTGCAGAGGGTCTACTCTTTACCCATGAGCAACGGATTCCTTTAGTCCATCAGGACTAATTCCGTCTACGGTCTTTTAGTTGAAAACACACCTGACTCGCACACACCAGCTTAACTTTACCAGTGTCTGGAATCACCCACGACACCTGTTAAGCGAAACTATAAGTGGGGAGGCTACAACCTCGACTAGCATGGGATCACAAAATTTATACCGCACGCAAACTAGGGGAGCTACCCCTTCGGCTACAACCGAAACACCCATGCCCCTGGACCAGGTGGCATGCCTACCGGCTGCAGTCGGTATCTTCCACCATGGCCTCTCTGTACGGTGTGTGCTAGAAACGGGTTGACAACTTACTGAACCGTGCCCTTCCTATGGCAGGGACAAGTGGTAGTACGAAACAAGTATAGGGGTTACCGGAACAAGACTCGATCTATGGTCGACTCGGGAGGTTTTAGTGTTCCCTGCATGATTAGCATAACAAATATATTTCAACCGATAGACAGAATCACCGCCCATCATACCTCATCATGCCATACCGGACACAACCGTCTCGACAAGGAACTAGGGGTAAGCTCGTGTCTACCCACGATAGAGACTTTCCCGGTTTCCTTCCGGTAGACATGAGGGCATACGAGGGTGATTACTATCACAAGCAAATCCATTCACAACAGCAAAGCATCTTCCTTTTTCACTCATGCGTATGATCATATCGTCACAAAAATAACGAAGCAAGGTTCCATGTCAAGGTGGTGTTGTAACTGTATCAAACAACACACAAAAATATTATGCCAGGGTTCAGAATGCTTGCCTTCAAGTTGTGGATAGACAGGGTGCATCCCAAAACTTTTGAAAGTTTTCTTCTCTCTCCATAATCCTATTTTGAAAAATTTCAAATCAACACCTAGTTTCAAAACAGTACAAAAAAGTTGTTTGGAAAATTTTCAAATAATTATGAAAATAAACTAGACAGAATTTGAGAAACAATCGAAAAAGAATCAAGTCAATTGGACTTATATTTAAAAAGTTATAGCCAGTCAAAGTTTAGTTAAATTCTGTTTTTAAATAAAACCAAAAAAAGAAAACGTTTCGGGGAGAATACGTTTTCGAGGCGGAGGAGATGTACTTCTGAGGTTTACGCCTCCACTTAAACCGGCGCGGGGTCACTGACAGTGGGTCCCTCGGGCCCACTGGTCAGGTTTGACCAGTCGCCCGCGCCTCTTTCTTCTCTCTGGCCAAGCGGTGGCGGGGCTCCGGCGATTGTCGTCGGCGAACTGCGGCTCCCCTCGGGGTTCTGAGGGTGGGGATGGATCCGCTAGCCCAGGGTGGTACTCCCGGTGGTCGCTAGGTTGGTGGGGGTGGAGGGGTACGTCAGCAGCGAGCTTCGCGGCGGAGGTGGCTTCAGGAGGGATTGGGGGTTTGGGCTACAGTGGCTCCCGGTCGAGGCTGAGGTGATGGGTGGCTCCGCACGAACAAGGGGAGCCAGGTGGTGGCGCTGGATGGGCGGGGGAGGCTTTGGTTGCGACAAAATGGACTGGAACGTGGCGGCGGCCGAGCTAACCGGAGATGGGGAAGACGGCCTTCCTCTCATCGATTGCCAGCTAAGGTAGCTCTAGGGGAATAGCTGGAGGTTGCCTGAGGGCCTGGACGATCTCGGGGTTTCCTTATATAG
Organism: Triticum aestivum; assembly: GCF_018294505.1. Classification (NCBI taxonomy): domain Eukaryota; kingdom Viridiplantae; phylum Streptophyta; class Magnoliopsida; order Poales; family Poaceae; genus Triticum; species Triticum aestivum. Next base: position 656,966,185 of record NC_057812.1, read on the forward strand.
GCGTTCACGGTCGGTTCCATGGTGGCTGGAGATAAGATCGGCGAACTGCCGTTCTATAGCGGGCAGGGCGATGTGGCGGCGACGAGCGCTAGCAGACGGCCTTGTGGATGAGCTCGGGCTGTTCAACGAGTGAGCTGGCACGCTGGTGTGGCTTGGGCGGCGCCGTCCATGGCAGAGTCCTACTGCGGCCGTCGGCGGCTTGCGGCGGTGGCGCTGTGGGGCGCCAGGAGGGGGCCAGGGCGGCTCTGCGGTGAGGGAGAGGTTGGGTGCGTTGGCTGGGAGCGGGAAGGGGCCAAAACAGGCGCGGGGACGGCGGTAGCGAGACGCGGCGGCTCGGTGCGCGTGCGTGCAAAACGTGCGCTCTGGGCGCACCCAGTGCACGCACGCTAGCTGTTTGACGAAATGCCAGCGTGTGCTAGGGAGGTTGGGTGAGGCTGGCAATTAGCAGGTCTAGGTTAGAAGTAGCTAGGAGCTTAGTGGACAAGGTTGTTGGGTCAGAGGATCAAGCTTATAATGCAAACTCAAAATCATGCCAAAACTGGCCATGCACTCAAGGTGCTTGACAGAATGCCAAGGGCATCTAGGCAACTCTTGGGGTGGCCAAAATCTCCAGATTGGGGTCTCTTTAGATGTAGGTGATGGTGGCAAGGTTAGTTGGTCAAAGCTAGAAACTTGTTAGTGCAAGTTTTTGAGAAAACCAATTCTGGACAGAATGTAAATGGCATCATTGCATGGACTAAACATACTCCAATGGGTCCACTCTCCTAGACTTAAGGGTTTGGTAGGGTGTGCTATAAGCAGGAAAAAGATTCAAGGGTAAAAGGGAAAGTTAGAATATGGTTGCAGTACAATTCATTAAGCTGGACCAGAATGAAGATTCGGATGATTCACTCAAATTTTTCAAAGACCATCAATGGGTTTTTGCATAAAGTTGAATTATATTCTACTACTAACATCCCATAATTTTGGTGGAAGCTTTAAAGAAATATTTAAATAAGTTGTAGTGCAATTTTACAAACAGGACCAGTTTTGAAAACCTGGATTAGAGCTCAAAATCTCCAATGAATAAAATATATTCTTGCATAAAAGTGATGTGGAAACTTCACATGACATCCCCAAATTTTGGTTGGAACTTTAAATAAATTTATCACATGGTTGTAGTGCAAATGAGGCTCAAAACTCATGAAAACCCATTATTAAGGAAATAGAGCTTAGGGTAAATAATTATGCAAATAAATCTACTGATAAAAGAAATGTTTTCTTGAGAGGGTATACAAGTCCAACAAATTCATTTGAAAAGTTTTCACTTGGGGTAAAAACTCCACAATATTAGAGAAACGAATGGTTCTGAAATCAAAAAGGAAGGTCCAGAAAATAAAAAATTAATTTCCTGGCAAAATTTTAATTAATAAAACATGGCCAAAATTTTGGGGTGTTACATCTATGGAGTCATCTAGCAACGAGGGAGAGGGGAGTGCATCTACATACCCTTGTAGATCGCGAGCGGAAGCGTTCAAGAGAACGGGGTTGATGGAGTCGTACTCGTCGTGATCCAAATCACCGATGACCGAGCGCCGAACGGACGGGACCTCCGCGTTAAACACACATACGGTTGGGAAGACGTCTCCTCCTTCTTGATCCAGCAATGGAAGGAGAGGTTGATGGAGATCCAGCAGCACGACGGCGTGGTGATGGAAGCAGCGGTGATCTCGGCAGGGCTTCGCCAAGCTCCAACGAGAGAGAGAGAGAGAGAGAGAGAGAGAGAGAGAGAGAGGTGTTACGAGGGGAGAGGGAAGCGCCAGGGACTTGGGTATGGCTGCCCTCCCTCCCCCCACTATATATAGGGCCCCTAGGGGGCGCCGGCCCTAGGAGATGGGATCTCCATGGGGCGGCCAAGGGGGACTTGCCCCCCAAGCCAAGTGGGGCTTCCCCACCCCTAGGGTTTCCAACCCTAGGCACAGGGGGCGGCCCATGGGGGGTGCACCAGCCCACCAGGGGCTGGTTCCCCTCCCACTTCATCCCATGGGGCCCTCCGGGATAGGTGGCCCCACCCGGTGGACCCCCGGGACCCTTCCGGTGGTCCCGGTACAATACCGATTACCCCCGAAACTTTCCCGATGGCCGAAACTGGACTTCCTATATATAAATCTTCACCTCCGGACCATTCCGTAACTCCTCGTGACGTCCGGGATCTCATCCGGGACTCCAAACAACTCTTGGGTTACCGCATACTAATATCTCTACAACCCTAGCATCACCGAACCTTAAGTGTGTAGACCCTACGGGTTCGGGAGACACGCAGACATGACTGAGACGACTCTCCTGTCAATAACCAATAGTGGGATCTGGATACCCATGTTGGCTCCCACATGTTCCATGATGATCTCATCGGGTGAACCACGATGTCGAGGATTCAATCAATCTTGTATTCAATTCCCTTTGTCAATCGGTACGTTACTTGCCCGAGATTCGATCATCGGTATCCCAATACCTCGTTCAATCTCGTTACCGGCAAGTCACTTTACTCATACCGTAATGCATGATCCCGTGACCAAACACTTGGTCACATTGAGCTCATTATGATGATGCATTACCGAGTGGGCCCAAAGATACCTCTCCGTCATACGGAGTGACAAATCCCAGTCTCGATCCGTGTCAACCCAACAGATACTTTCGGGATACCTGTAGTATACCTTTATAGTCACCCAGTTACGTTGTGACGTTTGGTACACCCAAAGCACTCCTACGGCATCCGGGAGTTACACGATCTCATGGTCTAAGGAAATGATACTTGACATTGGAAAAGCTCTAGCAAACGAACTACACGATCTTGTGCTATGCTTAGGATTGGGTCTTGTCCATCACATCATTCTCCTAATGATGTGATCCCGTTATCAATGACATCCAATGTCTATAGTCAGGAAACCATGACTATCTATTGATCAACGAGCTAGTTAACTAGAGGCTCACTAGGGACATGTTGTGGTCTATGTATTCACACATGTATTACGATTTCCGGATAACACAATTATAGCATGAACAATAGAAAATTACCATGAACAAGGAAATATGATAATAACCATTTGATTATTGCCTCTAGGGCATATTTCCAACAGTCTCCCACTTGCACTAGAGTCAATAATCTAGTTACATTGTGATGAATCGAACACCCATAGAGTTCTGGTGTTGATCATGTATTGCTCGCGGAAGAGGTTTAGTCAACGGATCTGCGACATTCAGATCCGTATGTACTTTGCAAATATCTATGTCTCAATCTTGAACATTTTCACGAATGGAGTTGAAGCGACGCTTGATGTGCCTGGTCTTCTTGTGAAACCTGGGCTCCTTGGCAAGGGCAATAGCTCCAGTGTTGTCATAGAAGAGAGTGATCGGCCCCGACGCATTGGGTATGACTCCTAGATCGGTGATGAACTCCTTCATCCAGATTGCTTCATGCGCTGCCTCCGAGGCTGCCATGTACTCCGCTTCACATGTAGATCCCGCCACGACGCTTTGCTTGCAACTGCACCAGCTAACTGCCCCACCATTCAAAATATACATGTATCCGGTTTGTGACTTAGAGTCATCCAGATCTGTGTCGAAGCTAGCGTCGACGTAACCCTTTACGACGATCTCCTTGTCACCTCCATATACGAGAAACATATCCTTAGTCCTTTTCAGGTACTTCAGGATGTTCTTAACCGCTGTCCAGTGTTCCATGCCGGGATTACTTTGGTACCTTCCTACCAAACTTACGGCAAGGTTTACATCAGGTCTGGTACACAGCATGGCATACATGATAGACCCTATGGCTGAGGCATAGGGGACGACACTCATCTTTTCTCTATCTTCTACCGTGGTCGGACATTGAGCTGATCTCAATTTCACACCTTTCAACACAGGCAAGAACCCCTTCTTGGACTGATCCATATTGAACTTGTTCAATATCTTATCAAGGTATGTGCTTTGTGAAAGACCTATGAGGCATCTCGATCTATCTCTATAGATCTTGATGCCTAATATGTAAGCAGCTTCTCCAAGGTCCTTCATTGAAAAACACTTATTCAAGTGGGCCTTAATATTGTCCAAAAGTTCTATATCATTTCCCATCAAAAGTATGTCATCCACATATAATATGAGAAATGCTACAGAGCTCCCACTCACTTTCTTGTAAACGCAGGCTTCTCCATAAGTCTGCATAAACCCAAACACTTTGATCATTTCATTAAAGCGAATGTTCCAACTTCAAGATGCTTGCACCAGCCCATAGATGGAGTGCTGGAGCTTGCATACCTTGTTAGCATTCTTAGGATCGACAAAACCTTCCGGCTGCATCATATACAATTCTTCCTTAAGAAAGCCATTAAGGAATGTCGTTTTGACGTCCATTTTCCATATCTCATAATCATAGTATGCGGCAATTGCTAACATGATTCAGACGGACTTCAGCTTCGCTACGGGTGAGAAGGTCTCATCGTAGTCAACCCCTCGAACTTGTCGATAACCCTTAGCGACAAGTCGAGCCTTATAGATGGTAACATTACCATCCGCGTCTGTCTTCTTCTTAAAGATCCATTTACTCTCTATCGCTCGCCGATCATCTGGCAAGTCTGTCAAAGTCCATACTTTGTTTTCATACATGGATCCTATCTCGGATTGCATGGCTTCAAGCCATTTGTTGGAATTTGGGCCCGCCATTGCTTCTTCATAGTTCGAAGGTTCAGCGTTGTCTAACAACATGATTTCCAGGACAGGGTTGCCATACCATTCCGGTGTGGAACGTGTCCTTGTGTACCTTCGAAGTTCAGTAGCAACTTGATCAGAAGTACCTTGATCATTATCATTAACTTCCTCTCTAGTCGGTGCAGGCACCACAGGAACATCTTCCTGAGCTGCGCTACTTTCCGGTTCAAGAGGCAGTAATTCATCGAGTTCTACTTTCCTCCCACTTACTTCTCTCGAGAGAAACTCTTTCTCCAGAAAGGACCCGTTCTTGGCAACAAAGATCTTGCCTTCGGATCTGAGGTAGAAGGTATACCCAATGGTTTCCTTAGGGTACCCTATGAGGACGCATTTTTCCGACTTGGGTTCGAGCTTTTCAGGTTGAAGTTTCTTGACATAAGCATCGCATCCCCAAACTTTTAGAAACGACAGCTTAGGTTTCTTCCCAAACCATAATTCATACGGTGTCGTCTCAACGGATTTAGACGGTGCCCTATTTAAAGTGAATGTAGCTGTCTCTAGAGCGTATCCCCAAAATGATAGCGGTAAATCAGTGAGTGACATCATAGATCGCACCATATCCAATAGAGTGCGATTACGACGTTCGGACACACCGTTACGCTAAGGTGTTCCAGGCGGCGTGAGTTGTGAAACGATTCCACATTTCCTTAAGTGCATACCAAATTCGTGACTTAAATATTCTCCCCCACGATCTTATCGTAAGAATTTTATCTTTCGGTCACGTTGATTCTCTACCTCATTCTGAAATTCCTTGAACTTTTCAAAGGTCTCAGACTTGTGTTTCATCAAATAGACATACCCATATCTACTTAAGTCATTAGTGAGAGTGAGAACATAATGATAGCCACCGCGAGCCTCAACGCTCATTGGACCGCACACATCAGTATGTATAATTTCCAATAAGTTGGTTGCTCGCTCCATTGTTCGGGAGAAAGGAGTCTTGGTCATTTTACCCATGAGGCATGGTTCGCACGTGTCAAATGATTCAAAATCAAGAGACTCCAAAAGTCCATCTGTATGGAGCTTCTTCATGCGTTTGACACCGATGTGACCAAGGTGGCAGTGCCATAGATATGTGGGACTATCATTATCAATCTTACATCTTTTGGTATTCACACTATGAATATGTGTAACGTCACGTTCGAGATTTATTAAGAATAAACCATTGACTAGCGGAGCATGACCATAAAACATATCTCTCATATAAATAGAACAACCATTATTCTCAGATTTAAATAAGTAGCCATCTTGTATTAAACGAGATCCAAATACAATGTTCATGCTCAAAGCTGGCACTAAATAAAAATTATTGAGGTTTAAAACTAATCCCGTAGGTAAATGTAGAGGTAGCGTGCTGACGGCGATCACATCGACCTTGGAACCATTCCCGACGCGCATCGTCACCTCGTCCTTCGCCAGTCTCCGCTTATTCCACAGCTCCTGTTTTGAGTTACAAATGTGAGCAACCGCACCGGTATCAAATACCCAGGAGCTACTACGAGTACTGGTAAGGTACACATCAATTACATGTATATCACATATACCTTTAGTGTTGCCGGCCTTCTTGTCCGCTAAGTATTTGGGGCAGTTCCGCTTCCAATGTCCCTTTCCCTTGCAATAAAAGCACTCAGTCTCAGGTTTGGGTCCATTCTTTGGCTTCTTCCCGGCAACTGATTTACCGAGCGCAGCAATTCCCTTGCCGTCCTTCTTGAAGTTCTTCTTACCCTTGCCTTTCTTGAAACTAGTGGTTTTATTGACCATCAACACTTGATGTTCCTTTTTGATTTCCACCTCCGCTGATTTCAGCATTGAAAATACTTCAGGAATAGTTTTCACCATCCCCTGCATATTGTAGTTCATCACAAAGCTCTTGTAGCTAGGTGGGAGCGACTGAAGGATTCTGTCAATGACCGCCTCGTCCGAGAGGTTAATGTCCAGCTGGGACAAGCGATTGTGCAACCCAGACATTTTGAGTATGTGCTCACTGACAGAACTATTTTCCTCCATCTTACAACTGTAGAACTTGTCAGAGACTTCATATCTCTCGCCCCGGGCATGAGCTTGGAAAACCATTTTTAGCTCTTCGAACATCTCATATGCTCCGTGTAGCTCAAAACACTTTTGGAGCCCCGGTTCTAAGTTGTAAAGCATGCCACACTGAACGAGGGAGTAATCATCAGCACGTGACTGCCAAGCGTTCATAACGTCTTGGTTCTCTAGGATGGGTGCATCACCTAGCGGTGCTACTAGGACATATGCTTTCTCGGCAGCTATGAGGATGATCCTCAGGTTCCGGACCCAGTCCGTATAGTTGTTGCCATCATCTTTCAGCTTGGTTTTCTCTAGGAACGCGTTGAAGTTGAGGTTGACATGAGCGTTGGCCATTTGATCTACAAGACATTTTGCAAAGGTTTTTAGACTAAGTTCATGATAATTAAGTTCTTCTAATCAAATTATTTAATGAACTCCCACTCAGACAGACATCCCTCTAGTCATCTAAGTGATACATGATCCGAGTCAACTAGGCCATGTCCGATCATCACGTGAGACGGACTAGTCATCATCGGTGAACATCTTCATGTTGATCGTATCTTCTATACGACTCATGTTCGACCTTTCGGTCTTCCGTGTTTCGAAGCCATGTCTGTACATGCTAGGCTCGTCAAGTCAACCTAAGTGTATTGCGTGTGTAAATCTGGCTTACACCCGTTGTATTCGAACGTTAGAATCTATCACACCCGATCATCACGTGGTGCTTCGAAACAACGAACCTTCGCAACGGTGAACAATTAGGGGGAACACTTTCTTGAAATTATTGTGAGGGATCATCTTATTTAAGCTACCGTCGTTCTAAGCAAATAAGATGTAAAACATGATAAACATCACATGCAATCAAATAGTGACATGATATGGCCAATATCATTTTGCTCCTTTTGATCTCCATCTTTGGGGCGCCATGATCATCGTCGTCACCGGCATGACACCATGATCTCCATCATCATGATCTCCATCATCGTGTCTTCATGAAGTTGTCTCGTCATCTATTACTTCTACTACTATGGCTAACGGTTTAGCAATAAAGTAAAGTAATTACATGACGTTTATGTTGACACGCAGGTCATAAATAAATTAAGACAACTCCTATGGCTCCTGCCGGTTGTCATACTCATCGACATGCAAGTCGTGATTCCTATTACAAGAACATGATCAATCTCATACATCACATATATCATTCATCACATCCTTTTGGCCATATCACATCACATGGCACATGCTGCAAAAACAAGTTAGACGTCCTCTAATTGTTGTTGCAAGTTTTTACGTGGCTGCTATAGGTTTCAAGCAAGAATGTTTATTACCTACGCCAAAACCACAACGTGATATGCCAATTTCTATTTACCCTTCATAAGGACCCTTTTCATCGAATCCGATCCGACTAAAGTGGGAGAGACAGACACCCGCTAGCCACCTTATGCAACTAGTGCATGTCAGTCGGTGGAACCAGTCTCACGTAAGCGTACGTGTAAGGTCGGTCTGGGCCGCTTCATCCCATGATGCCACCGAATCAAGATAAGACTAGTAACGGCAAGCAAATTGACAAAATCGACGCCCACAACAACTTGTGTTCTACTCGTGCATAGAAACTACGCATAGACCTAGCTCATGATGCCACTGTTGGGGAACATAGCAGAATTTTAAAATTTTCTATGCATCACCAAGATCAATCTATGGAGTCATCTAGAAACGAGGGAGAGGGGAGTGCATCTACATACCCTTGTAGTTCGCGAGCGGAAGCGTTCAAGAGAACGGGGTTGATGGAGTCGTACTCGTCGTGATCCAAATCACCGATGACCGAGCGCCGAACGGATGGCACCTCCGCGTTCAACACACGTACGGTTGGGAAGACGTCTCCTCCTTCTTGATCCAGCAAGGGAAGGAGAGGCTGATGGAGATCCAGCAGCACGACGGCGTGGTGATGGAAGCAGCGGTGATCTCGGCAGGGCTTCGCCAAGCTCCAACGAGAGAGAGAGAGGTGTTACGAGGGGAGAGGGAGGCGCCAGGGACTTGGGTACGGGTGCCCTCCCTCCCCCCCACTATATATAGGGGCCCTAGGGGGTGCTGGCCCTAGGAGATGGGATCTCCAAGGGGAGGGCGGCGGCCAAGGGGGACTTGCCCCCCAAGCCAAGTGGGGCGCCCCCCACCCCTAGGGTTTCCAACCCTAGGCGCTGGGGGAGGCCCATGGGGGGTGCACCAGCCCACCAGGGGCTGGTTCCCCTCCCACTTCAGCCCATGGGGCCCTCCGGGATAGGTGGCCCCACCCGGTGGACCCCTGGGACCCTTCCGGTGGTCCCGGTACATACCAATTACCCCCGAAACTTTCCCGATGGCCGAAACTGGACTTCCTATATATAAATCTTCACCTCTGGACCATTCCGGAACTCCTCGTGATGTCCGGAATCTCATCCGGGACTCTGAACAACTTTCAGGTTACCACATACTAATATCTCTACAACCCTAGCGTTACCGAACCTTAAGTGTGTAGACCCTACAGGTTCAGGAGACACGCAGACATGACCGAGACGACTCTCCGGTCAATAACCAACAACGGGATCTGGATACCCATGTTGTCTCCCACATGTTCCACGATGATCTCATCGGATGAACCACGATGTCGAGGATTAAATCAATCCCGTATTCAATTCCCTTTGTCAATCGGTATGTTACTTGCCCGAGATTCAATCGTCGGTATCCCAATACCTCATTCAATCTCGTTACCGGCAAGTCACTTTACTCGTACCGTAATGCATGATCCCGTGACCAAACACTTGGTCACATTGAGCTCATTATGATGATGCATTACCGAGTGGGCCCAGAGATACCTCTCCATCATACGGAGTGACAAATCCTAGTCTCGATCCGTGTCAACCCAACAGATATTTTCGGGGATACCTGTAGTATACCTTTATAGTCACCCAGTTACGTTGTGATGTTTGGTACACCCAAAGCACTCCTACGGCATCCGGGAGTTACACGATCTCATGGTCTAAGGAAATGATACTTGACATTGGAAAAGCTCTAGCAAATGAACTACACGATCTTGTGCTATGCTTAGGATTGGGTCTTATCCATCACATCATTCTCCTAATGATGTGATCCCATTATCAATGACATCCAATGTCCATAGTCAGGAAACCATGACTATCTATTGATCTACGAGCTAGTTAACTAGAGGCTCACTAGGGACATGTTGTGGTCTATGTATTCACACATGTATTACGATTTCCGGATAACAGAATTATAGCATGAACAATAGACAATTACCATGAACAAGGAAATATAATAATAACCATTTTATTATTGCCTCTAGGGCATATTTCCAACAGCTAGGTCTGCTCACCGGCCGCGTACGCAACGTGCAGGAGTTTTCGAGGAGATGGCCCATGACCCCTGGGGGCATAGGTTTAGTCCGGCGTGCTGGCGTCTCTATTAATCCTAGGTCGGGTTGCGGCGTATTGTTTGGCCGAGGCCGGGCATGACCCAGGAAAGTGTGTTCGGCCGGAGTTAATCGAGCATGGTGGGTAAGTTGGTGCACCCTTGCAGGGAAGAAAACATCTATCGATAGTCTGTCCTATGGTAACGGACACTTAGAGTTGTATCCCGATCGATACAACTAGAACTGGATACTTGAGATGAGACATGGAGATGAGACTTGGATATGAGATGATAACTGGATAGTATGGCTCTGGGATTGCTTTCTCGCAAGGAGTCGAGAAAGGATCTCTGGCCGAGGTTGATAACACTACTACTTTACATTATGTTGATCTGTACTCTTCTATATGCTGCAAGATGCTTGAAGATGCTTGAAGGCGCTAGTCTTTGATAGGCTAGGCTTTCCCCTTCTCTTCTGGCATTCTGCAGTTTAGTCCACAAATACAGCCCATTTCCTTTGATACAGATGCATACTTAGTTTAGATCTGATGTAAGTCTTGCGAGTACTTTGGATGAGTACTCACGGTTGCTTTGCTACTTCTTTTTCCCCCATACCCGATTGTTGCGACCAAATGACGAATCCCAGGAGCCAGACGACGCCACTGATGACTACTACTACCCAGAGGATGCCTACTACTACATGAAGACCGCAGATGACTAGGAGTAGTTAGGAGGCTCCCAGGAAGGAGGCCTTGCCTTTTCGATCGTTGTTGCTTTTGTGCTAGCCTTCTTAAGGCAAACTTGTCTAACTTATGTATGTGCTCAGATATTGTCGCTTCCACTGACTCTTGTGTATTCGAGCTTATGTATTCGAGCCCTTGAGGCCCCTGGCTTGTAATATAAAGCTTGTATTATTTTAATTTGTGTCTAGAGTTATGTTGTGATATCTTCCCGTGAGTCCTTGATCTTGATCGTACACATTTGCATGTATGATTAGTGTACGATCAAATCGGGGGCGTCACACTCATGGCTCTCCTGGTCTTCTCCGACCCTTCTAGGATCTCTCTGGGTCTAGAAAAAACTATTAAAAAATCTCGTACCATTTGGACTTTGTTTGGTATTGATTTTCTAAAAAACAGCAACTAACACTGAGCATTACGTTAATAGGTTAGTCCCCAAAAAAGATATATAATTGCATATAAAACATCCAAGGTTGATACTATAATAGCATGGAACAATCAAAAAAATATAGATACGTTGGAGATGTATCACTCCCCCTCCTCCTCTGGCTCCGGCGAGTCCGGAGGCAGCCTGACAGCGAGGCGCCTAGCCTGGATCTTCTCCACAATTTGCCTCTGGCACTCCGGCGTGAGCATGGCATACGTGGTGATCTTCTGCCGGACCATGGCGATGCCGGAGAGCATGGGAGAGCGGGGAAGAGGAGGCAGGCAGGCTCAGGTGGCGGCACAGAAAAGGAGGAGGTGAATGAGCTAGGGTTGGGGGACGCCGACTGACTTAAATGGCTGGATCTGGCCTCGGGCGGCGATGGAGGAGGTGTTCGTCGAACCGCCGTGTTTTCAGATGATTCTGCATGGGACCCCATCGTCAGAACTACATGGGCGCGCCCGGGCGCCCCCATATCCGCCCCATATTTGGATGGATATGAGGGGTGTCGGTCAGTCTGGGCGTTTGAGGCCTTGAGGCACCCGACTGGGTCGAAATTTCATGACCGGTCAGTGATCCAACGGCCCACCCGGGTTTTTGAGAAGGGTTTGGTGTGCCCGATTGTAGATGCTCTTAGATGCTAAGCACTTTGATGACATCACTAATCGTCCAGACCCACTTGTTAGGTTGAGTTGGCAGGCGGAAAAACTCCATGTAGGTAAAAAATTGCCACGCAGACACTATCTTCTTCGTTCTCCTCCATTCTCTTTTCCCCTCTCCCTCATCTCCCGATTCACACCCACCCGCCACCACCGGTGACCTCGCTGTCGGGAAATACCCACGGCCCCCTCCCCTGCCTCTGTGAAACCCCCCACCATCTCCCCTTCCGCCTCCTCTGCCCGGTCGAGTAGCAGCAGGTAGGCAGCGGCTAGATCCGCCATGGCCGTCGGTGTTGTTCTGGATCCACGCCCTCACCACGCGACGGAGGGGTCAGCTGCTTGTCCCAGTCTCGCACCCAAGGAGTGGAGAAGGTGGCGCCATAATCGTTGATGTTCGTGGCCGCGCCGCCCTCGTCCGGCGAGCGGGTCTCCTTGGGGCTGAACCTGGACGTTGATGGCCAGATGTGAGGTCGCGAAGCTTCAATCTTCTCACCATCGATTTGCGACATCACATAAATGCACTTTCACTATGTTTTAATCTGGTAAAAGATGTTTGACCGCAACGAGGGCAATATGTGGCCAGGTTTGCCCCTCAATACATGTGGGTCCTCTTGACTCCGATTCTCTCCCATCACCTTCAGAGCCACCACGGTGCACGATGCAGTGAGCGGGTGGCTGCTGCTGCTATATTAATTTTTTGGGGGTGTAGCTAGGTCTCAGTCCACTGAGTCAATATGTAAGAAGAAAAAGAAAAAATGAAAATGTTTTTTTTACAAATCTCCATGCAAAATCAAGGAAAGATAATATCGCCTGAGACATAACAAAGTCTCAATCGACTGAGACTTCGCAAAACTGATTTTTCTTTCCTACACGCCTGTATCTCGACTCCAAATGGAGCAGTTGGTAGCCTCGTACGGTTTATTTTCGTCCCACCTCCCATGGTTTTTTTGGTACCTCCTCCCACCTTCGCTGGTTTTTTGTCCCCCCCCCCTCCACCTCATTGGTTTATTTTCACGTCACCCTCTCACACAATGAAAGAAATCTGAACAGATCGGAACTTTCCATACTGGCGCAAGCTATTTAGTAATATAGAATCAATCACGAACAATCTCTAAAAATAAAATCTAAATTAATTAACCTTACCTTAAATCACTGAAAGGACCGATATGGTTGACTAGAGGGGGGTGAATAGGCAACTAACAATTTTTAACTTTTCTTTACCAAATTAAACTTTGCATCAAAGTGGGTTGTCTAGACATGCAACTATGTGAGCAACCTATATAATGCAACAACAACAAGCACACAAGCAAGCAAGGGAGATAACACAAATAAGCTTGCACAAGTAAAGGTACGAGATAACCAAGAGTGGAGCCGGTGGAGACGAGGATGTGTTACCGAAGTTCCTTCCTTTTGAGGGGAAGTATGTCTCCATTGGAGCGGTGTGGAGGCACAATGCTCCCTAAGAAGCCACTAGGGCCACCGTATTCTCCTCAAGCCCTCACACAATGCGAGATGCCGTGATTCCACTATTGGTGCCCTTGGAGGCGGCGACCGAACCTTTACAAACAAGGTTGGGGCAATCTCCACAACTTAGTCGGAGGCTCCCAACAACACCACGAAGCTTCGCCACAATGGAATATGGCTCTGCGGTGACCTCAACTGTCTAGGGTGCTCAAACACCCAAGAGTAACAAGATCCGCAAGGGATTAGTGGGGGAATCGAATTTCTCTTGGTGGAAGTGTAGATCGAGGCCTTCTCAACCAATCCCTAGAAAATCAACAAGTTTGATTGGCTAGGGAGAGAGATCGGGCGAAAATGGAGCTTGGAGCAACAATGGAGCTTAGGGTTGGAAGAGGTGCTCAACTCGGAGAAGAAGATACCCCTTATATAGTGGAGAGAGAAATCCAACCGTTATCCACTTAACCAGCCCGTGATAAGCGGTACTACCGCAAGGCCTTACGGTACTACTACACACCCTTGCGGTACTATCGCAAGGCGGGGTTGGACCAGCCTGGGAAGGCCGTGGACAGATAAACGTCTGTGGCTAGTTCCGCTGATTACAAAATAGTGCAATAAGTCCGACACGGTACTACCGCTGAAGGCAAGCGGTACTACCGCGCGGGGACCGGATGTAAAAAATTACACCCACTCCTACTTCCGCTACTCGTGCTGCGCCGGACCAGGGCTCACGGTACTACGGCTCCCAAGGAGCGGTACTACCGCAAAGGCATGCGGTACTACCGCAGGGGCCTGCGGTACTACCGCTCCGAAGAGCAGTACTACCGCAAGCCTCAGAACAGCAACAGATAGGAAGACTTTTTTTGCACAGACAAGAAGAAACGAAGGATGCTCCAAGGTGCTAAAGGAAAGGCGGTGCAAAGAGGAGTAAACGTGTATGTGATGATTCCACCCAAACCTTTCCAAAGTGGAACCCCTCTTAATTGTACGGCTTTCCTACGACTCAAATCCATCGAAAAAGGAACGTAGAAAAACGTTGTCTTCAATAATCTTTGAGGGGCTCCTAACCGTCTCGTGCCTAGTCATGAAATATCTAAAATACTCGAGACACACGATTAGTCCGCAAATGCATTGTCATCAATCACCAAAACACCTTAGGGATAAATATGCCCTTACAATCTCCCCCTTTTTGGTGGATTGATGACAATACGGGATTTGCACAGTGGAGAAAGAATAGAACATGAAGAAACCATACATCTCTAAAATATAGACGGGCTCCCCCTAGATGTGTGCTAGTTAGATGAGTGCTTTGGACTGCACGGCACACATACTAGGATCAACACTCCCCCTATATTTTATAGACATGGCATATCTTGCAATAACAATGCTAACACTAAGCATGATAGTAGATAAGAGCAAGAACTAAGTAGCACAATATATCATAAGCTCAGTAAGGTGTGATAGATAGAGTGCATATGTCTTACACCATATGATAGATAAGTCTCACACGCTCAAATAAACTCAAACCAAACCAAAGCAAACACGGTCCAACAAACCAAACACAAACGAAGCAAACACGACACGACACGACAAATCCCTACACTCTCTCCCCCTTTGGCATCGAGACGCTAAAAAGGCAGAGAGGACACCTACAACACAAGTGGTGGCTCAAGCGGAGTAGTCGCTCGCACGCTCCTCGTCAGACTCGACAGCGGGAATGTGCTCCTCCTTAGAATCAGTCCACCTGTAGCCTTGTTTTGCCATCCATTCAGCCTCTGGAGTGATGTGCTCCTCAGAGCCGCCAGAAACATCCTCTCCAAACACCCTCATGATCTTCTTGTCGCGGCGGCGACTCTCCTTGGAGACCACGTGAGCCTGATACTGCCCCTTGGCCTGCATCCAGAACAAGGCCTTCATCTTGGCCTTCAGCTTCTTCGCCCATGAGGGCTCAGTGGAGGGAGGTGCATATTCTGCAGACTGTCCTCAGACGCACTCTCCTCCTCAATCTCCTCCTCATCAGCTGCCCTCTTAGCAGCCTTAGCCTCGGCACGAGTAGTAGTGTTAGCCCACTGGGCTTGATGCGGAGTTTGATGGAGTCATGACGAATCCAGTCAGGGGCCAGAAACTCCTCATTGGGATAGATCTTCTCCCAAGTCTTCGAGATCAGGAGGAACAGATATGGACCATAGATGGGTACCTTGCGGGTGAATACCGTGAACCGAAGCTCACACCACATGATATGTGAGACATCAAGTGGTTGAGTATGAGAAACTCGGGCCTCCTCACAAATGAGCAATATGTCCACAAGAAAGGCATGCACCTTGTCCTTGTCTCCAATGTGAGGAAAGAGGGAGTGGCGGAAGATCCGGTGCATGATGTCAAGAAATGAGTTGAGCACCCACGTCGACTTGCCACTGGCCAGCTTCTTCTCAACGTAGAATGGCATAAGCTTGTCCTTGCTTGCTGACTCGGAGTTGGCATGAGGGCGAACACCAACAGGCGTGTGGAGCCCCTCATCAGGCACTCTGAGCAAATACATGAACTCCTTCCAAGTAGCAGTCAACTGGCGTCCATTGGTCATCCAGGTCATCCTCCGATCCTCCCCAGAGTGGAAGTGGACCGAGGCAAAGAACTGGGCCACCAGCTCGGGGTCATAGTCCGGATGAAAAGAGATCACGTCCTCAATGGAAAACTGCTCAATAAGGTCCAAGGCCTCACCAAAGTAGTGACGATGCTTATCCTCCCTCATGTGATGCATGTAGATCCAGTGCACATCCACATACAGATTCTGCTTGGCCTTGATCACATCCAAGTAAATGAGATTCTGCTGCTTGGTCCAAAACAGTTCATTCCCTCTGAAGTTTGCGCGAGGATGCGCATAGGGGTTGGTCTTCCTAAGAGAGACAAACTCAGCAAGAGGTATCTCATTCATGTCCCTTGTTGGTTCCTTGACCTTGCTAGCAGTGGTCTTGACATTGCGCTTGGGGGCATTGGGGCCCTCTAGAACATCCTCTTGGTTGCGCAGACGCTTGGAACCCGTGTCTCGGCTTGGATTGGAACGACGAGCAGGGACACCGGAGCCACCACCTGAGACACACACAAAGCACAAACACACACGAGAAGCAAGACGGGTCAAAACAAAGACCACAGCAAAACACAAGAAACCAGTAGAAAATGCATATGTTAATTGCCATGAGGAAGATTTAACAGCAGCGGTAGTACGGCCTAGTCACGCAGTACTAAAAAATTAGTGCCGCTCCTAGTCGCGGTAGTACCGCGCAGTGGCACGGTAGTACCGGGGCTCGGAGCGGCAGTAGAGCTTTAGTACCGCGGCCCGTGCGGTAGTACCACGCCTGAGGGGCGGTAGTACCGTACGAGCGGTAGTACCGCACCTGCTAGGCGGTAGTACCGCACGACATCAGATCCGAACAGATGAATCTGAGAACAACCGTGACAACGAGGCGGTACTACGGTTGATCAAATCTACCACGGGACAACATATCAAGTACACTTTCTACGCATCACTACTCTCCTACATCCTACTCTTGCAAAGATTTAGCCTAAAATCTAAAGAATCAACATGCATCTCCCCAAAACCTAGAAGCGAAAGCACGAACAAAAGAGAGAGGGATTTGGGAAGAGACCTTGATCCATGGCAAGAGGAAGTGGTGGGGAACGATCCCACCGGTCGGAATCCCAGGAGAGTAGCCGGGGACAGAGATCCGGCGAGGCTCTCTGGCACCGTTCTTGAGCAGAAGAGAGAGAGGCAGTGGGGAGAGAGACAAATGAATGGGTATGGGGGAGTTGGAACTCCCCCTGCCCGGGTCTTAACCCCACGCGCCCTCGGCAACGCGGTAGTACCACATCTCATCACGGTAGTACCTCTCGGGTGGAAGAGCCGCTCCAGAGCGGTAGTACCGCTCCCCCAGGCGACAGTAAAAAATTACTGCCGCGCTGGGTGCGGAAGTACCGCGCACTCCACAAGCGGTAGTACCATGGCAGACCGCGGTAGTACCGTGAGCTCAAAACGATGCAAGTTTCAAACAAAAGAAAGGGCTATGCGGGAAAAAAACGACAAGCGAACGAGACACCTCAAGAACAAGGACCAACCATGAGAATCTCTCCAAGGAGAGGGCGGTGGCTGGAGCCACCTATGTTTGAGTCAATTGGTATGGCACCGCGAAGAATTATCCTTGAGCCCATGACCAAAACTCGTCTTTGAAGCACAAGTGCCATAAAAAATGGCTAATGTGAAAGAGTTGATCAATTTATGCATAATGGGGGGAGGGAGAGTTCATTGAGGGAACAAGACTCCCTCTATGTCCATGCCTACACCTAAACAAAGATAACAAGTTGAGTATGGTGGGGTGTGCACGGGTTCAAGCAACATTGCTTGAATAAATGATATTTAGCTCATGCCTTAACTCGTGAAATCTTGCTTCATCCAAGGGCTTCGTGAAGATGTCTGCAAGGTTATCAAGAGTGTTGACATAGTTGAGCTCGATCTCTCCTCGCCTAATATGATCCCGGATGAAGTGATACCAGATCTCAATATGCTTCGTCTTGAAGTGTTGCACCGGGTTGAGAGAAATCTTGATTTCACTTTCATTGTCACACCAAAGAGGCACTTTGTCACAAATGACACCGTAATCCTTTAAAGTTTGCCTCATCCATAAGAGTTGTGCACAACAACTACCGGCCGCCACATACTCCGCTTTGGTGGACGAGAGAGACACACAACTTTTCTTCTTAGAATACCAACTCACCAAAGAGCAACCGAGAAATTGGCACCCTCCGGAAGTGGACTTCCTATCCACTTTGTCTCCCGCCCAATCCGAGTCCGAATAACCTACAAGCTTGAAGTTTGCTCCTCTTGGGTACCATAGGCCAAAGTTTGGGGTATGAGCCAAATATCGAAGGATTCGCTTGACCGCCACGAAGTGACTTTCCTTAGGTGCGGCTTCAAACCGTGCACAAATTCCCACACTCAACATGATATCCGCTCTAGATGCACAAAGGTAAACCAAAGAGCCAATCATGGAGCGATATACCTTTTGATCCACCGCTTTACCATTGGGATCTATGTCAAGTTGGCATTTGACGGGCATAGGAGTGGACGCCACTTAGCTTGAATCTCTTGAGCATGTCTTGAGTGTATTTGGCTTGGTTGATGAAGGTTCCTCAATTCTCTTCTTTGCTTCACTTTGAACCCGAGAAAGAACTTCAACTCTCCCATGGAAGACATCTCGAACTTTGAGGTCATGAGAGTGGCAAATTCCTCATTGAAAGCTTTGTTAGGGGAACCAAAGATAATATCATCAACATATAATTGGCACACAAACAACTCCCCTTTGACCTTCTTAGTAAAAAGAGTGGGGTCGATTAGCGCTACTTCAAAACCACGGTCTTTGTCGGTGTCAAAACCGGCGGATCTCGGGTAGTGGGTCCCGAACTGTGCGTCTAGGCCGGATGATAACAGGAGGCAGGGAGCACAATGTTTTAACCAGGTTTGGGCCCTCTTGATGGAGGTAAAACCCTACGTCCTGCTTGATTAATATTGATGATATGGGTAGTACAAGAGTAGATCTACCACGAGATCAAGGAGGCTAAACCCTAGAAGCTAGCCTATGGTATGATTGTTGTATATGGAGTTGATTGCCTACGGACTACAACCCTCCGGTTTATATAGACACCGGATAGGGTTAGGGTTACATAGAGTCGGTTACAATGGTAGGAGATCTTGAATATCCGCATTGCCAAGCTTGCCTTCCACGCCAAGGAAAGTCCCATCCGGACACGGGACGAAGTCTTCAATCTTGTATCTTCATAGTCCAGGAGTCCGGCTGAAGGTATAGTCCGGCTACCCGAACACCCCCTAATCTAGGACTCCCTCAGTAGCCCCTGAACCAGGCTTCAATGACGAGAGTCCGGCGCGCAAATTGTCTTCGGCATTGCAAGGCGGATTCCTCCTCCAAGTCCTTCATAGAAGATTGTAAACACCAAGAGTAGTGTCCGGCTCTGCAAAATAAGCTTCCACATATTTCCATAGAGAGAATAATATTAACACAAATCAAATCTGCTGACGTATTCCGCAGTGCGTCATCACACTACAGCCAAGTCCTTCACTCGAATCGTTTTCACATTTCCACCTCAGCGTGTTTTGCGAGGCGGTTTCCTTGGCACGTCTTGTCAAAGCAGAGATCGTGTACCCCCCTTTTACGGGATTCTCATCAATACGGACGTGGGTAACCCAACCGCGCCACTTATCACGGCGCTTGGGAGGCAACCGAGTTTTACTAGGCAGGTGGGGACGCACAACCACATCCACCCATATAAGGGGACAAGGATCCACCTTTTTACCTACGCCTTCTTCCTCCTTTGCCTATCCATCTCTTGTGCACCCGAGCTCCAGCGCCCAAGCCCGCACTTCCCACCTCAACCTTCTCCAGCAATGTCTGGAGCGGGAGGCAAGTGGATGGTCTCCTCCGCCATGGAGGGTAAAGTCAAGAAGCTAAGGAAGGCCGGACACCTGTCCAAGGACATCACACACCGGCTTCCCGAAGAGGGGCAGCTTCTCCCCACCCCAAGGCCCCATGAGAGGGTAGTATTTCTCCCCCACTTCCTCCGTGGACTGGGTTTTCCACTCCACCCATTTGTCCGGGGGCTCATGTCCTACTACGGCCTGGATTTCCATGATCTGGCTCCGAACTTCATCCTCAACATCTCGGCGTTTATCGTCGTGTGCGAGGCTTTTCTCCGCGTCCGCCCTCATTTCGGCCTCTGGCTCAAGACCTTCAACGTCAAGCCCAAGGTGGTGCGCGGCAACCAGGCGGAGTGCGGAGGCGCCATGGCGGGCAAGATGGCCAACGTCCTATGGTTCGAGGGCTCTTTCGTGGAGACCCTAAAGGGATGGCAATCCGGGTGGTTTTATATCACCGAGCCGCGCGATCCGAAATGGACCGCAGCCCCCGAGTTCTGATTCGGACCCCCCACGCGGCTTATGTCCTGGAAAGAGACGGGCCTGTCGTGGGGTGACGAAAAAGAGGTGACCGGATTGCAAACATGCATCCAGTCCCTGGTGAACAAGCCAGTCCGACTTGTTAATGTAATCTAGGTTATGCTCGTCCGCCGGATCCTCCCATGCCAACAACGGGATTTTAATCTGTGGGAGTTCGACCTGGCGCAGCATCAAACCCTCAGCAGGCTCTTCGACACGACGTACGAAGACGCCTGGAAGATGCTATTCAAGGGTGCCGAGGCTCCCGCATCCGCTTCCGAGGACCGCGGATACAGCTCGCAGCGTCACGCTAGTGAGGCATGCCATCTACACCTTTTACAGGATGCTAAGCTTTTTTCATAGTTTGACTCTATGCGGGATCTAAACTCCCTTACCTTTCACAGGCTTGGCGGGCGATATCCGGACCGATTAACTATCCGGCTCCGCTGCCCGAAGACCCAGCCCCAGCTCTACTAGCAAAGCTGCTGGTTCCGGCGCCTTATGTGGTGCCGGAGAAGAAGGCCAAGAAGAAGAAGACCACGGGGACTCAAAAGAGTGCCCGCAACATGGTGGTGTCGGACTCGTCATCTGACGAGTCCGAGACACCCTCCTCCCGCGAAAACAAGGAGGAGGAAGAAGAAAACTCTCCTCCCCCCCCCCAGCGGAGGGAGGAGAGAAGAGGAAGGCCGCCCCAACGGGGGAGACCGAGGGGTCTAGGAAAAGGAAGACCCCTCCGTCGGACTACGCCCCCAACACCGAAGAGGGCAAAGAGGAGTGGCCAAACAGGGCCAAGCGTCCGGCGAAATCGTAAGTTCGGATATCAGAGTAACTCATGATGTTCCTTTGTTGCACAGCTTTCCCTAATGTCGAATGTAATTATGCAGTCCGCCCCAGGCCGAATTCGACGAATCGTCAGGCGGCTCCCTGGACTCATCGGACGTGAACTTAGTTCCGCCCGCTGTCTCCCCCCGCACTGCAGACGACGCCGAAGTGGCATCTCGACAAGCTCCCGGGCAGGAGGAGGTGGTCCCGGAGGAGCCGCAAGGCAACCTCCCGGACTCCAGGAGTGAAGGGGATAAGGCTCCCCAGGGCTCTCAGTCCGGCTTTGTGCCGGACACCGCGCCGGAATCTTCCACAGTTCCGGACCGCGGTAGGCGAACTCCTTCCAAGAGGAGCAAGCCTTCTGAGCCGGCGGCCTCGGTCCAACCGGAGGTGCCGGACAATCTGCTGGAGGTGCTTGACGACGCCTCCATCGACGAGGGGCACCGTACTATTATGAGTATGGTGATCCAGAAGGTTCAGTCCGCCGAGAGCGGACTGACTGAAGCTTGCGCTAGCCTTCTAACAGGCTTCGAGGTAAGTAAAAATATGTAAAAATATTACCGCATAGACAGTAGCCCCTGATGCTCTGTTTGGCGTTCGGAAAGAAAAGCCGAATAGAGGATCTATTAAATTTCGCAGGAGTCTAAAATAAAAGAGTCAATATGCGTATGCAGGCTTCGCTGCTATCCACCGCCGCACTGACTGCAGAGGTGGGTGTCCTGAAGCAGGACCTCGAGCGGACCGAGCAAGAGCTCGGCCTTGCCAAGCGGCGGCTCGAGGAGGAAGAAGGTGAGAAATACCTTACAGGAAAAGTGCCTATAAAAAGGCTTGATTGCAAAAAGAGTAACAGGATTGTACTGCTTATTGTAGGGGCCACCACTGAGGTGGCGACCCTTAAGCAAGCACTGTCTGAGGCCGAAAAGAAAATGGCCGCGGAGCGCACCGAGCGAGACAGACTTGGGGCTCAGGTCGGCGAGGTGCAGCAAGAGCTTCAGGCTCTCATGAAAAAACATGAGAGTTTGGAGCAGGAGTCGAAGGCGTAAGCATCCGAGCTTGCAACGGCCCTAGAGGCTGCCAAGTCTGCCAAGGCCGAAGCCCAAAAGGCCCTCCAAGAGTTGGAGGAGATGAGGAAGATAGCAGCGGGTAAGGCATTCTTTATGCAAAGCAGAAATATAAAAGTGAACTACCTGTTACTTACCAGAATCCGAAGCTCACCAGGGGCATTCGTAGATCTTCCCCGTAGCGTATCCGACGCCACCGCATTCTACCGAGCTGAAGAGGGTAGCTCGACGGAGAAGGTGTTTTGGTCTCAGTATTCTGAGGCCGGACACCCTGTGCCCTTGAGCGACCAGCTGAAACAGCTGGTCGAGCTCCACAAGGCGGCCGAGCAGGCCATGAAGGGCTTCATAGTTCGGCTGTGGCCCGGAGAGGCCCTGCCTGGGAGCTATTTCGGGCTGGTGCGGCGGCTGGTGGAGGCCTGTCCGAGGCTTGAGGTCATCAAGCGCTCCGTCTGCATCGAAGGTGCCCGTCGGGCCCTTGCCCGTGCGAAGGTGCACTGGGGTAAGCTGGACGGTGAGAAGCTTGTGAAGGACGGGCCACCGCCGGGAAGGAGCATCGCAAGCCCGAGAACTACTACAAGGATGTTCTTGCAGGTGCCCGCCTTGTGGCGGATGAATGTACCAAGGATGTGATGTTTGAATGAACTCGCTCGTGTTTATCCTATGCGCTGAAAACTTGTTCATATGCGCTAAGAAATGCTTATTGAATTTAAAATATTAATTTCTGTGGAATTTAAAATATTACTTTCTGTGCGGCCGTTTATCAAAAATTGAGAGATGGCCAGTCGTCGGCTTCTACCCCCGTGCCACTAGTGCTGGGGTGTTCGGCATAAACCTGAGCGCTCTTTTTCCCATAGTTGGGTCCTTCGAGGGAGGCGCTCAGCACAACGAACCAGGAAATCGGACTATAATGCTTGAACACTCTCACTTAGCCATAGAACTCTATAATTTTAAATTTCAGCGAAGCCCTAGTTCGGAAGACCGAGTTCGGGGCGCTATCCACTCCTTGGCCGGACAAAGCCAGCTCCTCGCTCGAAGCGGCATAAGCCTTTAGGGACTCGAAAAACCTCTTGAACAGCGACCGGTCTCTCGCCACATCATGATAGTCAGTTTTAGCTTTCTCCACTGAGGTGCTTAACCCAGCTGAACCGGGGCACAATCGCAGTGGTTCTCCTAGTGCTACCTTAGTCGATAGAGCGGAACGTAAGGCACCAAAACATAGGAGCTGGGCAAACCCAACTATTGACCCAAATCATGATTCGGAGCCGATGCATATAGTGCTATAAGTTCGGGGTGCCGCACTTGTGAAAGTGTACGGACTTCTCACACCATTATGAGGGGTACTGAAGCCCCTGGTGTGTTTGTCGTACCATGGTGTACGGGTGCAATCATGTCATTTAATAAACATAAATGTGAAAAGAAGATAATGCAAAAAATAGACAAGAAGCTAAGCATTGTTTATAGAGAGGCTATTTATCAAAGCCGAACGATACAAATAGTGCGGTAAGCAAAAGATATTGGACTATTCAGTATGTCCTGACCAGGGGCAGGCCGCGGAATTGTATTTAAAACAGGTATACCGCTCGTAACAGAGACCACCTGGGAGTTCCATAATGCGGCATGGCTTGTCTGCCTCCCTGGATCTTGCATCGTTTGTGCGGCAGTCGAATTGCCGAACAGGTCGTCCGAAGTATGGAGTCCTGAAAGTAAGAAAAAATTAAAAAAAGAATCCGGTAGCCCCTAGTACGTTTTAAGCCGTATTTTGGGTCTGCCGTTATTGTGCCCCTTCCCCTGTGCCCATGGTATTTCAAGGGTGAAGTTATGTACGCGAGGTATTGGTTTCGCTATGTCACGAAAGCTGGGGTTGGGGCCGCATTGCTACGCTTGCTCAGAGTGTGCCAGGCGGTCCTGATATGGGTTACTCCGGGCGCGCTTGGCAGTGTCTGGCTTTTTAATGGCCGGACTGGAGAATTGCCTGAGAAGGCTACTTTGTACCTCCGCTGCGAGAGCCGCCATATGCTCCTCCGTACGGAGGGAGCGTTCGGTGTTTCCGTTGACCGTAATTACTCCTCGAGGGCCTGGCATCTTGAGCTTGAGATATGCGTAGTGCGGCACCACATTGAACTTTGCAAATGCGGTTCGTCCGAGCAGGGCGTGATAGCCACTGCGAAACGGGACTATATCGAAGATTAACTCTTCGCTTCGGAAACTGTCTGGGGATTCGAAGACCATGTCAAGTGTTACTGAGCCTGTACAGTTGGCTTATACACCTGGTATAGCGCCTTTAAAGGTCGTTCTTGTGGGCTTAATCCTTGAGGGATCTATGCCCATTTTCCGCACTGTATCCTGATAAAGTAGGTTCGGGCTACTGCCACCGTCCATGAGGACTCTTGTGAGATAAAATCCGTCGATGATTGGGTCGATAACCAATGTGGTGAAGCCGCCATGACAGATGCTAGTGGGATGGTCCCTTCGATCAAAAGTGACCGGGCAGGAGGACCATGGGTTGAACTTTGGGGCGACTGGCTCCATCGCGTATACGTCCCGTAGCGCATGCTTCCGCTCCCGCTTGGGAATGTGGGTTGCGTATATCATGTTCACTGTCCGCACTTGTGGGGGAAAGCCCTTCTGTCCATTGTTGTTCGGCGGCTTGGGCTCCTCGTCATCGCTGTGCAGCCCCTTGTCTCTGTTTTCGGCCCTTAACTTGCCTCCTGCTTGAACACCCAACAATCCCTGTTAGTGTGATTGGCTGGCCTTTCGGGGGTGCCATGTATCTGGCACAAGCGATCGAGTATTCGGTCCAAACTGGACGGGCCCTGAGTATTCTTTTTGAATGGCTTTTTCCGCTGACCGGATTTATAGCCTTTGAATCCGGCATTGACTGCCGTGTCTTCATTGCTGTCACTGCTAACGTGGCGTTTTTGCTTATTCCGACGTGTCCTGCCACTTTTGTCCTTGGTATTCGAATTACCAGGGTTCTTTGATAAGTTGTTACTGCGAGCTAGCCAGCTGTCTTCTCCCGCGCAAAAGCGGGTCATGAGTGTCGTGAGGGCTGCCATGGATTTCGGCTTTTCCTGTCCTAGGTGCCGGGCAAGCCACTCATCGCGGATGTTATGCTTGAAGGCTGCTAGGGCCTCTACGTCCGGACAGTCGACTATCTGGTTTTTCTTTTTTAGGAACCGTGTCCATAATTGTCTGGCTGATTCCTCTAGCTGCTGAATTATGTGGCTTAAGTCGTCGGCATCCAGTGGTCGCACGTAAGTGCCCTGGAAGTTGTCGAGGAATGCGGCTTCCAGGTCCTCCCAAGAACCGATTGAGTCTGATGGCAAGTTGTTAAGCCAATGTCGGGCCGGTCCTTTAAGTTTGAGCGGGAGGTATTTGATGGCGTGTAGATCATCGCCGCGTGCCATGTGGATGTGAAGGAGATAATCCTCGATCCATACCGCTGGATCTGTTGTGCCATCGTATGATTCAATGTTTACGGGTTTGAAACCCTCTGGGATTTTATGATCCATTACTTCATTCATGAAGCATAGCGGGTGTGCGGCGCCTCTGTACTGGGCTATATCACGACGCAGCTCGGAAGAGCTATGTCTGTTGTGTTCGGCCCGGCCAGATTTGTGTATCCAGAGTGAAGATCATTGTCACATGTCGTAGGGCGCCTGCACGATCCATAGATCGATCTTGTTTGTCTTGCCTTATCCTCCAGTATGTCTCGCAGGTCGGGCGCATTTTCCCGTGCCTTAGTTGAGCAGCGTCGGGGCATGGCTTGGGTGGAGGGCCAAGAGGCCTCTCTGTCGCGGCCGCGAGGTGGCCGGTCTGCCATGTCATGCGCTGGTGATGTAGGTTCTTCTTCCTCTGATCGGGGTAGCGGCCTGCGCTTCGGGTAACTCTTGGAGGGGCGTTCGAGTTCATACTCTTCGGCCGCAAGGACTTCAGTCCATCTGTCAGCTAGCAAATCTTGGGCAGCTCTAAGCTGTTGCTGCTTTTTCTTGAGGCTGCTTGCCATGGCTAAAAGCCTGCGTTTAAAATGCTCTTGTTCGGTGGGGTCTGATGGTATGACGAATTCGTCGTCATCGAGGCTTGCCTCGTCTTCGGAGGGAGGCGTATAGTTATCATCCTCGACCTCTTTGTCTGCCGCTCTCTCATGAGGGCTGGCTTCTCCATCTTCCTGTGCCGAATCTTGCTGAGGTGGGTGTTCTTCGGCGCTATCCGGGGTAGTATTATCTCCCGTGCCGGAATCACCATTTTTGCTTTGGCGGGATTTAGAGCGGCGCCGCTGACGCCGGCGCTTTGGCTGTTTCTTGGGGGCGTCATCCCCCACTGTTCCATCGCCATCTCCATCTTTTGGAGTATCCACCATATATATGTCATATGACGAGGTGGCCTTCCAGCGCCCTATAGGTGCTGGTTCCTGTTCGTCTCCTACATCGTCGTCCATGCCGTCGATGTCTTCGGAGCCGAAGTCAAGCATGTCGGTTAGATCGTCGACAGTGGCTACAAAGTGGGTGGTGGGTGGGCTTTGAATTTCTTCATCGTCCGTATCCCATCCTCGCTGACCGTAGTTTGGCCAGGGCTCTCTTGATAAAGAGAGAGACTTGAGAGAGTTCAGGATATCGCCAAAAGGCGAGTGCTGAAAGATGTCTGCGGCGGTGAACTCCATTATCGGCGCCCAATCGGATTCGGTCGGCAGGGGCGCGGGGGGGTCGGAGTTCGGAAAGGAGTCCGGATCCTCGGAGTCACGGACCATGCAGAGTGCGGGGCTAGCGTTTGACTCGATCGCCTTTGAGATCGAAGCCCCCGAGGTGACGTCCAACCACTCATCCTCGATTGGCGCAATAAGCTTCGAGTTGGGGGTCGGAACTGATGCATGTGCAGCCTCCAGGACACTGTCCGGAGGCAGAGCTAGATCATGCCCCTCGAGATAGTGTGGCGCGCTTGGCCGTGGCTCGAACCCATTGAAGATCAAGTCTCCGCGGATGTCAGCCGTGTAGTTTAAGCTTCCAAACCTGACTTGATGGCCAGGGGCGTAGCTTTCGATCTGCTCCAGGTGGCCGAGCGAATTGGCCCGCAGAGCGAAGCCGCCGAAGACGAAGATCTGTCCGGGGAGAAAAGTCTCACCCTGGACCATATCGTTGTTCATGATCAAAGGAGCCATCGGGCCTAAAGGCGGCGACACAGAGGAACTCTCAATGAAAGCACCAATGTCGGTGTCAAAACCGGCGGATCTCGGGTAGTGGGTCCCAAACTGTGCGTCTAGGCCGGATGGTAACAGGAGGCGGGGAGCATGATGTTTTACCCAGGTTTGGGCCCTCTTGATGGAGGTAAAACCCTACGTCCTGCTTGATTAATATTGATGATATGGGTAGTACAAGAGTAGATCTACCACGAGATCAAGGAGGCTAAACCCTAGAAGCTAGCCTATGGTATGATTGTTGTATATGGAGTTGATTGCCTACGGACTACAACCCTCCGGTTTATATAGACACCGGATAGGGTTAGGGTTACATAGAGTCGGTTACAATGGTAGGAGATCTTGAATATCCGCATCGCCAAGCTTGCCTTCCACGCCAAGGAAAGTCCCATCCGGACACGGGACGAAGTCTTCAATCTTGTATCTTCATAGTCCAGGAGTCCGGCTGAAGGTATAGTCCGGCTACCCGAACACCCCCTAATCCAGGACTCCCTCAGTCTTGTAACAACTTGGTAAGGTGGTCATACCACGCACGTGGGGCTTGTTTATGGCCATAGAGTGCCTTATCGAGTTGATACACATGATAGGGAAAGTAGGGATCCTCGAACCCGGGGGGTTGCTTGACATAAACGAACTCATTAATGGGACCATTAAGAAAAGCACTCTTCACATCCATTTGTTGTAACTTAAAGTTATGATGAGAAGCATATGCAATCAACATGTGAATGGATTCAAGATGAGCAACGGGGGCAAAGGTTTCACCGTAGTTGATACCCTCGACTTGGGAGTATCCTTGTGCAACCAACTGAGTCTTGTTGCGAATGATAATCCCATGAGCATCTTGCTTGTTCTTGAATATCCACTTGGTTCCAATGACATTGTGGTTCTCCGTTGGCCTTGGCACCAATCTCCACATCTTGTTGCGCTCGAAGTTGTTGAGTTCTTCATGCATGGCATTGAGCCAATCCGGATCTTCAAGCGCCTCATAGACCTTTTGGGGTTCAACACAAGAGACAAACGCGTGATGTTCACAATAGTTTGCTAATTGTCTACGAGTGCTTACCCCCTTTCTTAAGCTTCCAAGCACATTTTTCATGAGATGATCCTTGGTGGGGAGCTTGGAAGAAATCTTGGCGGCACGACGCTCCAATTCCTCCTCGGGGGTGAGACGAGGAGTGGTCACTTGATCATCTTGAGCACCGTCTTGAGCTTGTTCTTGATCTCGAAGAAGCTCTTGATCTTGAACTTGCTCGGAGGAGAGAACTTGACCTTGGGCATCACTTGATGTTACAACACCATCTTGAGATTGACCTTGCCCTTGGTCTTGTTCTTGAGGTTGAGGGCCTTCACTTTGTTTTTCGGAAGCGTGTGGGCCTTGGGTTGGTGATGGCTCCACAAGAGTGGAGCATTGTCCTTCTCCTTCGGCCACAAGGGGTTCCTCAATGGGTAGGATAAAACCAACACCCATTCTTCTTATGGCTTGGGGAGGAATTTCATCACCTACATCACAAGTGCCACTTTGCTCCACTTGGGAGCCGTTATTCTCATCAAACTCCACGTTACATGTCTCCTCAATAAGTCCCCTGGACTTATTGAGGACACGGTAAGCATGGGAGTTTGTAGCATAACCAACAAATATTCCCTCATGAGCTCTAGCCTCAAATTTAGACAAACGAACACATTTCTTGAGAATGAAACACTTACACCTGAACACCCGGAAGTACTTGAGATTGGGCTTGTTCCCGGTGAGTATCTCATATGGAGTCGTGTTCAAGCCTTTGCGGAGGTAGAGCCGATTTGATGCATGACACGCGGTGTTAATGGCTTTGGCCCAAAAGTTGTATGGAGACTTGAACTCCGCCATCATGGTCCTTGCCGCATCCATCAACGTCCGGTTCTTCCTCTCTGCTACACCATTTTGTTGAGGGGTGTATGGTGCGGAATATTGATGCTTGATCCCCTCATCACTAAGAAACTCATCCAAGGTGTAGTTCTTGAACTCGGTGCCGTTGTCACTTCTTATTGTCAAGATCTTTGCATTGTGTTGACGTTGAGCCTCATTTGCAAAGTCGATGACGGTTTGTTGGGTCTCACTCTTCCTCTTGAAGAAGTATACCCAAGTGTATCTTGAATAATCATCCACAATCACCAAGCAATACTTCCTACCCCCAAGACTATCAAAATATGGAGGCCCAAAGAGATCCATGTGAAGGAGCTCCAAAGGCCTCTTCGAGAAAATGATAATCGTGGGAGGGTGAGCCTTTTCATGTAGCTTTCCTTAGATACAAGCACTGCAAGCATGATCTTTGGCAAAACTAACATTTGTTAGTCCACGGACATGGTCCCCCTTGAGAAGACTTTGCAAAGATATCATATTGACATGGGCTAGACGGCGATGCCAAAGCCATACCACGTCAACTTTAGCCATTAGGCATGTCGCGGTCTTAGTGAGTCGCTCCAAAAAGTTGATCACATAGAGACCATTTTCAACATGCCCAACAAAGGCTACTTTAAGAGTCTTGCTCCACAAGAGGGCTACGGTATCAACATCAAAGAAGGTGGCAAAACTCATGAGTGCTAGTTGACGAACGGAAAGTAAATTATATGCAAGGGACTCAACAAGCATGACCTTCTCGATCGTAAGATCGTGAGAAATGACAACCTTGCCGAGTCCCAATACCTTAGAGGATGAGGCGTCACGCCACTCGACGTTGGTGAGCATGGATGGAATCTTTTGCACGTCCACCACCAAGTCCTTGCTTCCGGTCATATGATTAGTAGCTCCACTATTGAGCAACCATGAACTCCCACCGAAAGCAAACACCTACAAGAGATCAATGCTTGGTTTTAGGTACCCATTTTGTAATGGGTCCTTTAATGTTAGTAACAAGGGTCTTAGGAACCCAAATAGACCATTCAATGTACTCATAAGGAGAACCAACAAATTTGGCATAAACATGCCCATCTCTAGCACGGCACAACACATAGGAAGGGTAAAGTCACCGGCTTTGTTGGGAAGGGAAGCGTTGCCCTTCTTGGAATCACTACCCCTCACAGTGTTCTTCTCCTTCTCCTTAGTAGCACCCTCTCCCTCCTTCACAAAGGTTTGCTTGAGAGGAGGAGGTCGTTTGGCCTTGTCATTCTTCTTGTTGTTCTTAGACTTGGGCATGTACCCAATCCCTTCCTTGGCCACAACTCCCTTTTAGTTGGTTAAAAGGTCGTTGAGGTTCTTCTCGCCTTGTATGCAAGACACAAGACCTTTCTCAAGATGCACCTTTAACTTAGCGTTCTCCTCAACAAGATGCACATGCTCACAACATGGGTTAGTAGCATTTGCATTATCAATTAACATCATACGAGGAAAAGTGGCTTTCTCCTTGGTTAGCTTTACTTGAATTTGATCATGAGACTCTTTGAGGCTAGCATGAGCACCCTTCAAGACCTTGTGAGCCTTGTCAAGTAGGTCAAACTCCTCTTTGACTCTAGCAAGATCAACCCCAAGCTTGGCCTTCTCGGAGTTTAGCACACGAGAAACAACAAGAGCATGATCAAAATCTTTCTTTAACTTAGCGTGATCAACGTTGTGTGACTCCTCAAGAGCCAAACGAAGACCACGCTCTTCCTCAAGAGCATTGGAAAGATCCGAAATCTCATCCGCATAGTCATGACTATGCCCCTCCATCTTGGAGATAGTATCTTCGTGAGCCTCGATCATGTCATTGGCTTCACCAAGTTGTTCCAAGAGAGCAACGAAATGCTTCTTGGATTTACCCTTGAGTTTACCCATAAAGGACTCAAGCTCATTTTTCTCCACACTAGATCCCTCATATTCATCAATGCAATCCGTCAAGGAAGGATTATTAATGACGGTAGTTTTGATGTTGGGGGTTACCTTGTTGGTGGCTTTAGCCATGAGGCACTTGGTGGTGATGTTCTCATTGGGTGAGTCGAAGAGAGACACTCGTAGAGTTGTTGCAATGGCAACGGAGGCCATGTCAACCGACTCACCATCTTCATCATCCTCATGGTATTCTTCTTGAACCACCAACGCCTTGTGAGGAGTCTTCTTGGTGAAGTTGCTCTTGTTTGGGAAAGACTTGGCTTTGTCCTTTCGGATGAGCTTGCCACCATTGTCTTCCCTCTTCTCATACGGGCACTCCGCAACAAAATGGCTCACATTGCCACAATTATAGCAAGTCCTCACACGTTGCTTGCTCTTCGTGCCACTTGAGATGTTCTTGTTGAAGTTTGGCCTTGAGTTTTTCTTGCTCCAAAATTTCCTTGAAGCAAGTGCCATGTGTTCATGATAGGCATACTTTGTATCTTCGGGGTTGCTTTCTTCTTCTTCTTCTTCTTCTTCTTCTTCTTCTTCTTCTTCAACACAAACCTTGGCCTTCAATGCAAGGTTGGGCTTCTTTGCCCTTTGAGAGTGAAGCACCGCATTGTCAGCGGTCTTGTCCAAGATGCTCATAGCCACAAACTCATCCAACACTTCACTTGAGGACAAGGTGTGGAAGTCCGGCCTTTGACGAATGACAGAGGACATAGACTTGTGGTAAGGCATCATTGCCTTGAGGAATTTGCGCTTGATCCAATTGTCATCCGTGTCCTTGCTCCCATGACCTCGGAGTGAAACAGTGAGTTTGGTTACTCTTCGATAAAGCTCACGAGGTTCTTCATCTTCCTTCATAGCAAACTCATCATCTTCATCTTGCACCACTTCAAGGTTGGAGCGTTGAATGCTTGCGCTTCCCCGGTAGAGAGAAACAACTTGGTGCCATGCATCTTTGGCTATGGCGTAGGGCCGGAGGTGAGGAAGATCTTCGGGTGGAATTGCATCTTGGATGATGAAGAGAGCATTCTCATTGAATTTATTATCCGCGGCTTCTCTTGGAGTGAAGTTGCTTCAGTCATGTGGATAGAAACCTTCTTCAATGATTCTCCAAATATTAGTATTCACATGATTTAAATGATGCTTAAACCGATAGACCCAAGAATCAAAGTCCTCATTTTTCACAATCTTAGGGGGAGGACCGGCATGATTCAAATGAGTGGAAGGAATCGGTCCACCATAAACAAGTAGAGGTTCCACATGGGCAAAGATGTCGGTGCCATTTTTATCACTAGAGGAAGGAGCCTTTTCACTACTAGCTTCCCCCTTGTCAGAGTTAGCATCCGTCACCTTGTTAGTGGGATCACCCACTTTCAACGGTGCGGTGGATAATTTAAGCCCTTCAATGAATTTAGTAAACATGCTTTCAACCTCGGTCGTCATGGAGGTTTTCAATGTCTCCAAGGCCACATTGAATTCCTCATGAGAGACCGAGGTTCCCCCATCGCCCGTAGACGAGATCGAATTCACACCGGAGTGCTCCTCCACAGTGTCTACAGTGTCAACCATACTCTTCGGACGACAAAGTCCTTAGTAAAGAGACGGGGCTCTGATACCAATTGAAAGGACCGATATGGTTGACTAGAGGGGGGTGAATAGGCAACTAACAATTTTTAACTTTTCTTTACCAAATTAAACTTTGCATCAAAGTGGGTTGTCTAGACATGCAACTATGTGAGCAACCTATCTGATGCGACAACAACAAGCACACCAGCAAGCAAGGGAGATAACACAAATAAGCTTGCACAAGTAAAGGTACGAGATAACCAAGAGTGGAGCCGGTGAGACGAGGATGTGTTACCGAAGCTCCTCCCTTTTGAGGGGAAGTATGTCTCCATTGGAGCGGTGTGGAGGCACAATGCTCCCCAAGAAGCCACTAGGGCCACCGTATTCTCCTCACGCCCTCACACAATGCGAGATGCCGTGATTCCACTATTGGTGCCCTTGAAGGCGGCGACCGGACCTTTATAAACAAGGTTGGGGCAATCTCCACAACTTAATCGGAGGCTCCCTACAACACCATGAAGCTTCACCACAATGGAATATGGCTCCGCGGTGACCTCAACCGTCTAGGGTGCTCAAACACCCAAGAGTAACAAGATCCACAAGGGATTAGTGGGGGGAATCGAATTTCTCTTGGTGGAAGTGTAGATCGAGGCCTTCTCAACCAATCCCTAGAAAATCAACAAGTTTGAGTGGCTACGGAGAGAGATCGGGCGAAAATGGAGCTTGGAGCAACAATGGAGCTTAGGGTTGGAAGAGGTGATCAACTCGGAGAAGAAGATACCCCTTATATAGTGGAGAGAGAAATCCAACCGTTATCCACTTAACCAGCCCGCGATAAGTGGTACTACCGCAAGGCCTTACGGTACTACCGCACACCCTTGCGGTACTACCGCAAGGCAGGGTTGGACCAGCCTGGGAAGGCCATGGATAGATAAACGTCCGTGGCTAGTTCCGCTCATTACAAAATAGTGCAAAAATCCGACACGGTACTACCACTGAAGGCAAGTGGTACTACCGCGCGGGGAGTGGATGTCAAAAATTACATCCGCTCCTACTTCCGCTACTGGTGTTGTGCCGGACCAGGGCTCACGGTACTACGGCTCCCAAAGAGCGGTACTACCGCAAAGGCATGCGGTACTACCGCTTCGAAGAGCAGTACTACCGCAAGCCTCAGAACAGCAACATATAGGAAGACTTTTTTTGCACAGACAAGAAGAAACGAAGGATGCTCCAAGGTGCTAAAGGAAAGGCGGTGCAAAGAGGAGTAAACGTGTACGTGACGATTCCACCCAAACCTTTCCAAAGCGTACCCCCTCTTAATAGTACGGCTTTCCTACGACTAAAATCCACCGAAAAAGGAACGTAGAAAAACACCGTCTTCAATAATCTTTGAGGGGCTCCTAACCGTCTCGTGCCTAGTCATGAAATATCTGAAATACTCGAGACACACGATTAGTCCGCAAATGCATTGTCATCAATCACCAAAACACCTTAGGGATAAATATGCCCTTACAATCACTCAATCACATTAATTAGAAAGCAAATATTTGATTTTTAGAAAAACTGCTCAATCACATTAACCTTACCATAACTCACGGATGGTAATCAATCTCCAAACAAAGGAAACAATACATAGAGGGAGCAGTAAATAAACTCCCTTTCTTATGACATATATATGATCTTCCCTTCCCTCTCCGTTGTCGAGCGTTCTTGATTCTTGAGACCGTTGCTTGGGATGCGTCACTGGGCCGCGACGGTGCCGGAGGACGAGGACGGCGAGGCCGGGTGCTGCGGCACCGCGTTGGCCGCGGCCGGTGAAGGGGGCGAAGAAGGGCGGCTTCCCACCTCCCATAGTTTTTTTGGTACCTCCTCCCACCTTCGCTAGTTTTTTTTCGTAGATTTTTTTGTCCCCTCCCTCCACCTCATTGGTTTACTTTCGCGTCACCCTCTCACACAATGAAAAAAATTGAACAGATCGGAACTTTCCATACTGGCGCAAGTTATTTAGTAATGTAGAATCAATCACGAATAATCTCTAAAAATAAAATCTAAATTAATTAACCTTACCTTAAATCACTCAATCACATTAATTAGAAAGCAAATATTTGATTTTCAGAAAAATCGCTCAATCACATTAATCTTACCTTAACTCACGGATGGTAATCAATCTCCAAACAAAGGAAACAATACATAGAGGGAGCAGTAAATAAACTCCCTTTCTTATGACATATATATGATCTTCCCTTCCCTCTCCGTTGTCGAGCGTTCTTGATTCTTGAGACCGTTGCTTGGGATGCGTCACTGGGCCGCGACGGTGCCGGAGGACGAGGACGGCGAGGCCGGGTGCTGCGGCACCGCGTTGGCCGCGGCCGGTGAAGGGGGCGAAGAAGGGCGGCTTCCCACCTCCCATAGTTTTTTTGGTACCTCCTCCCACCTTCGCTGGTTTTTTTCGTAGATTTTTTTGTCCCCTCCCTCCACCTCATTGGTTTACTTTCGCGTCACCCTCTCACACAATGAAAAAAATTGAACAGATCAGAACTTTCCATACTGGCGCAAGTTATTTAGTAATGTAGAATCAATCACGAATAATCTCTAAAAATAAAATCTAAATTAATTAACCTTACCTTAAATCACTCAATCACATTAATTAGAAAGCAAATATTTGATTTTCAGAAAAATCGCTCAATCACATTAATCTTACCTTAACTCACGGATGGTAATCAATCTCCAAACAAAGGAAACAATACATAGAGGGAGCAGTAAATAAACTCCCTTTCTTATGACATATATATGATCTTCCCTTCCCTCTCCGTTGTCGAGCGTTCTTGATTCTTGAGACCGTTGCTTGGGATGCGTCACTGGGCCGCGACGGTGCCGGAGGACGAGGACGGCGAGGCCGGGTGCTGCGGCACCGCGTTGGCCGCGGCCGGTGAAGGGGGCGAAGAAGGGCGGCTTCCCACCTCCCATAGTTTTTTTGGTACCTCCTCCCACCTTCGCTGGTTTTTTTCGTAGATTTTTTTGTCCCCTCCCTCCACCTCATTGGTTTATTTTCGCGTCACCCTCTCATACAACGAAAGAAATCTGAATAGATCAGAAATTTCCATACTGGCGCAAGTTATTTAGTAATATAGAATCAATCACAAACAATCTCTAAAAATAAAATCTAAATTAATTAACCTTACATTAAATCACTCAATCACATTAATTAGAAAGCAAATATTTGATTTTCAGAAAAACTGTCAATCACATTAACCTTACCTTAACTCACGGATGGTAATCAATCTCCAAACAAAGGAAACAATACATAGAGGGAGCAGTAAATAAACTCCCTTTCTTATGACATGTATATGATCTTTCCTTCCCTCTCCGTTGTCGAGCGTTCTTGATTCTCGAGACCGATGCTTGGGCTACGTCACTGGGTCGCAACGGTGCCGGAGGACGAGGACGGCGAGGCCGGGTGCCGCGGCACCGCGTTGGCCGCGTCCTGTGAAGGGCGGCTTCCCACCTCCCATGGTTTTTTTTGGTACCTCCTCCCACCTTCGCTGGTTTTTTTCGTAGATTTTTTTGTCCCCTTCCTCCACCTCATTGGTTTATTTTCGCGTCACCCTCTCATACAACGAAAGAAATCTGAATAGATCAGAAATTTCCATACTGGCGCAAGTTATTTAGTAATATAGAATCAATCACAAACAATCTCTAAAAATAAAATCTAAATTAATTAACCTTACATTAAATCACTCAATCACATTAATTAGAAAGCAAATATTTGATTTTCAGAAAAACTGCTCCATCACATTAACCTTACCTTAACTCACGGATGGTAATCAATCTCCAAACAAAGGAAACAATACATAGAGGGAGCAGTAAATAAACTCCCTTTCTTATGACATGTATATGATCTTTCCTTCCCTCTCCGTTGTCGAGCGTTCTTGATTCTCGAGGCCGATGCTTGGGCTGCGTCACTGGGTCGCAACGGTGCCTGAGGACGAGGATGGCGAGGCCGGGTGCCGCGGCACCGCGTTGGCTGCGGCCGGTGAAGGGGCGGAAGAAGGGCGGCTTCCCTGGACCTGGCTGTGGTCGTGGCCCTGGGAGTTGGTGCGGTGGAAGCGGCACTTGAAGGACCCGGCGTGAGTGGCCGACGTGCAGACGCACTTGGAAGCGGGCCTGTGGCCCGTGCCGAACGGCGCCGACGCCGACCAGGGCCACCTCCTCCGCGTATTCTTGGAGCTGTGGCTGGCCGAATTACATGAAATTAATTCCCTCAGTTGTGGTGGCAAATATAATACACATAATCCATATTGTTATGCACTAGCGTGTGTGTGAAATAGATGGATTATGATCCCGTACCCAATAAGATGGATATGTGTGTGTGTGTTAGAGAGAGAGAGGGAGAGGGGGGGAGTGAGGAAGAGGGAGGGAGAGTGTGTGTGTGTGTGAGGATTTGATGGTAAAAAAGGTCGCCAATGTAACTTGATATGTATGAGAATATTAATATTGAACTCTTTAAGTTAATGTGGCCCCGTTGCAACGCACATGTGTTCTTTTAGTTAGAATTAGAAACACAACCGAAGGGAGAGGAGGCACGATGCAGTGCAGCTCAATAATCCTACATCTACATACAAGTTACTTAATCATACGTAACTTTTCTAACCAATACTCTCCCCCCCCCCCCTTGATTTTGAAGGTGTTGGGCCCTTCCTCCCCATCGATTCAATCCCATGTCTACGCGTTAACTTTTACGTAAAAACTCTATGTAAGTTTAAGTAGGTGTAGCATTACTCCAGTGCAGCTTATGTGTGACTCCCATCTATACCTGGCCATTCTTCGGGCCGGGCCGGGCCAACCAAAGCCCAACACAAAAAACCCAGGCCCGAGCCCGGCCCGGTCTGGCCGTCGGGCCTAAAAATCGGGCCCGAGCCCGGCCCATCACACTAAAAGCCCGTCGGGCCTCGGGCCACGGGCCGGGCCTCTTCCTTAAATGGTGAAATCAACGGGCTCGACCTGGCCCGGGCTTCGGGCTCAAAACCTAGGCCCGAGCCCAGCCCATGGACAAGGTTGGACCAGGCCGGGTCGGGCTTTTTCGGACCGTGTCGGGCCGGGCCGACCGGGCCGGGCTGCCCATGGCCAGGTATACTCCCATCTCTCTTCGTGTGCTCTTACACAAACCCGTCCACAAATTGCCGCCAGACGGAAATGGAGCGGAAGTGCAACCAGACGGAACAGGGGTAGTAACAAGGATGTCAAAAAACCGGAGGGAATCCAGAGTAGTAGTAGAACCACACAAAAATCCATTCAATAAATAATCCACCATCTGGACACCGGTCCACCATTTTACTGGTTGCTAGGCCACCGATCGACTTCAACCGGACCACACCTCCTCCACGGACCTCCAAATCAAACGCGCATCAACAGTAGCGACTAGCAAGCGAGCTACTTCGCCGGGGCCGGCGCCGGCGCTCTGCGCAGGATGCTCCCGGCGTACACGGCGGCCTCGAGGATGGAGGTGATCTCGTCGGCGACGTCCGTGGCGTTGCAGCTGTTCCCCTCGAACGTCGTCAGCACGGCCTCCACGCCGCCGCCCGCCGCCGCGGCCGCGGTCCTCACGGCGGCCACGCAGTCCAGCAGGCTCTGGTTGCACCACATGTTGAGGTAGTCGTCGGTGGCCTGGACGCAGGCGTCGTGGAGCATGCAGCAGGCGTCGAGGGCGTCGCAGGGGGGCTCGCCGGGGCACCCCGTGTAGGACACGCCGCAGTACTTGCCGTACCGCATCAGCGGAGCCTCTGGTACAAGCATGCGTACCCTCCGGTATGAGCGAGAGATACAGAGAGATGGCGGTGCATATCGCAACCGGTCGGCGGCAGGCACGGACGGCGTACGTACCTAAGGTGCCCGTGCAGTACGCGGACTCGCACGTCCGGCTGCACTTCTGGTCGCCGTCGGGGCTGGACGGCGGCGACGCTGCCCCGAAGATGCCGCCGCGGGCCAGCGAGCGGCCGGCGGCGGCGAGCAGCAGGAGGAGATGGAGGAGGCGGCCGGTGTGCATTTTTCACCGTGTGTTTATGATTTGGCCGGGCTGCCAGAAGGAGGATGGCGGTGAGCTAAGAGCTAGCTCTAAGCCTCCAACTGTTGGCCGTGTATGAGTGTGCCAGTGTGGTGGTGGTTTTGGAGGTTCAGCGAAGTGGTGTTTGTTGGTATGGTAGTAGCTCTGGTGGCAGTTTGGTGGCGCCGTTGGGAAATTGGATGGGTTAGTTTAAGTGTTCAACGGTGACTTTCCCCGCAAAAGGAAAGAAAAAAACAGTTACTTCAAAGGGCCAGGGGATAACGAGCTATTGAAAAGAAGTGTCTTCTTCTGATTGCCTGCTACAGCCTACAAGCAAAAGGCCAGGGGATTAGGCTCAGGCATCCTCTGAATAAAGATATACCGTTGTTCGGATTGGTTGTTTTGGTAGTTGAACGTACTCAACGGCATGGTTGGTTCGTACTCGACGGCATGGTACTCCCTGGCTCCGTTACGCAAATGAAACCTGCGGTCAGGTCCAAGTAGCAAGTTATTTTCCTTCCTTTGTGGGTAGGTCCAAGTACAAAGTTTAACCGCTACAAAGGTTCGGAGATATCTCGGCTAGCTAAGCAACCTACCGTCCTTGCGCATATTTAATAAAGATCTACAATAACATACTCCCTCCGTCCCATAGTGTAAGACGTTTTTTAACAGACAGAGGGAGTACCATTTTCTACTATTTCACATATATACTCAGGCAGCTTCTATCTTTCTTCAAATAAGTGTAAGGTACTTTAGTTCTTCGAAACGCATTGGGAGTTTAATAGCAGCAACAAACAATGCACACGTTACATTATGGGAGTTGCAACCGTTATCAGCAGCTGTACTGGCAAACTATCTCCGCTATCGAATAACTCAGAAATTGATTACATTAATCGACTTGCTCAAGGTTTACCAGCAAGTGCAGTCCCAGGTCTAATTAATAACCTAGAGGGGGCAGTAAAGAGATAAAAAAAATGTAAAGAAGAGAAAATCGGAGGGGAACAAAAAAAAGACACTACAGAAAATTACAGTATTATACACAAAATAACCTAGGAGGACCACCCAGCCTTTTTCTGTTGCTTAACGCCTCTACACAAATCTTTAGAATGCATGGTATAATCAAGAACGCCTTCCACCTTCTGGCAAAAAAATGTTGAACACTGCACAAACCAATGAGAAGAACTCCTCTAGACGGGAATCTCTGGTTCGACACGTCTAAGCCTTGCCTTTCCTTTTAGCATCTAATGCCTGCATTGAATTCAGTTTCAGTCAGTCATAATAAAGTAACAATAAGATTTAAGGAGCCATACATCGTACACAGGAAGTCAAAATATCCTACAGAAGAGATACCTTATTCTGGAAAGTTCGCATGACCAATACGATTAGATCGCGTAGCCTGCAGAAGTATCACTCAGTCAGATATATGATTTTTTTCACCCTTTGTAGAAAAAAACATTAAACAAAAGGTTAGAAGTTTGAGAAGGTAAGGTAACAGTTGGCACCTAACGTCGTTATCCTCATTATTGGGCTCCGTTATTCCCTGTGTATTAAATGGTAGATTTACACCACCAGAACTTACTAAAACAAATTGAGTAGTTCGTCCATTGGGAATTTTCGTCTGCAAAGAAAAATCATATAATATCTCTCAGGAGCAAACATAAATACTGAGTGAATAAATGTGCCTGTCAAACAATGTACCTGTAGATTTGGTGAATATTTCTCGTCAATTACAGCTTCATCCTTGTGGCTGAAGTTTATTTGATATCCGGTTCGTCTAAGGACCAACGTGGCATGTTCCCATTCTTCAGGAGAATACCCCTGCTGTGAAAGGAACGTAGATGTAAGCCCCCACTAATAGTTTAGGAGCAATTTTGCTATCGAACTAACGAGAGCCTATTTTGAGCACAACCATCTTGGTAAACTAGATGCATCGTCAACAAGCTAACAAACCGAGAATATTCTGAGCTTAATGCTGTCAGTTTTGAACAAATCACATTAACAATCATTTCTGCCAGCCCTACTCGTGACCCTTCTATTGTACAGAATACCCTTAATCAAATCGAGCAACTGTTTTAAGTCTATGGTTCTAATTAAAAAAATAGCTAGAAAGATGCCGTCCATTTCTTCAATTTGAAGTGCTAACTCTGTAGTTTATCAGACACAAAATGTAACAGAAGAATATTGTAAGCATATGGAGGGTCACAAGTTTAAGCTACATCAACAACAACACATAACTTGTAAAATATGATTGATGGCATCATCAAGAAGCCTTCCAAGTGAACATTCTGTTTACTTCAAAGGGTATCGAATTTTACTTCAGGCAGAATAATAAATACTTCGTGGCATACCAGGACATAAACATCAAAGTCGGCTCTCCCCCTTGAAATACATATATTGATGTCATTCTGCATTTCTTGATCTGCATAATATAGAGCAGAACTTGGATAATTCTAAGAAAATGAAGTGTAAATCAACTGCAGAGCTATTCTAAGAATAGTCCACAAAACTTGAAAATGTATGTACACTATACCTCATCTTTTTCGAGAAAACCCAAAGAACTAAACCCTATATTATCATGTGTGACAAGGTATGGAAAATTACCAAAAAAAACCTACATTACCCAAAGAACTAAACCCTATATTATCATGTGCAATAAGGTATGGAAAATTACCACAAAACCCTATATTACCCATAGAACCAAATCCCAATCCCTAATACCCTATATTACCACAAAACTTGAAAATGAGTTCACTAACTTTGGTGGTCTTCAGGAGTATGTGTAAGTAAGCATTGCCATCCCCTTCAAGTTCTTTCAGATGAGCAAAATAATGACACAAACATACATGTTTCCTATCCATAAGTTGAGTACAAGTCTGTAACTCATTTTCTACAAAATGCACTTTCCCACAAGCATGTACCATCATTACGAGCATTCAGTTTTTGTTTTCAAGAAAAAAAATGCAAAGAATTTTAATTATGTCTAGAGTAATAGTGTTATTCAAAAAATTAGCACTCCCTCCTATTCATATTACTTGCCGCTCAAACGGATGTATCTAGCACTGAAATACATCTAGATACATCCGTTTCAGCGACAACTAATACGGATGGGAGGGAGTATCAGTGTATCACGACCCTGCCATGGAAGATGGTATGTACCGTGGCAAGCACGCAACAGCAGGAAAGGCTAAAATATAGTCTATGGTTAATTTAAATTAAATTAATATTAAGGGGTTGATTTATCAAACATGATAAAACATAGAAAAAGGCATTTCATGTAGATGAACTTCCACTTTACCAACAGGATACAATGGACTACTAATTAATAGTAGTGTCTCGAGATCCCGCAAAAAAAGAGTAGTGTCTCGACATTTTCTATATTCAAAATATGGAAGTGAGAATACATCAATTGCAAACGTTGATCCAATAATATTAGAGCACAGCATGACAATATAACAATACATTCTATCAGGGATGCAAAAGAGGCAACGGTATATACATCATAAACTTACCACAAGTTATCTTGTTCTCATTGTTAGCAAACTCCCTCACCAAATCACCCTACAATCAAGCGGAGCAACTCATCAAACTCAAATCGCAAAAAAGTGCACTGTGAGTAAAACAAATTCAGAACTATCAGCTTAAAGATTCATGTGTC
Source organism: Triticum aestivum (assembly GCF_018294505.1). Taxonomy (NCBI): domain Eukaryota; kingdom Viridiplantae; phylum Streptophyta; class Magnoliopsida; order Poales; family Poaceae; genus Triticum; species Triticum aestivum. The sequence continues at coordinate 657,008,803 of NC_057812.1, forward strand.
AGTGTTGTACAAAATTTTATTTCAGACCAAAGCATTTAGAAACAATTTGCAACTACATTCTATCACCTACATAATAAATATGATAGTCTGCAAGCTAAAAGAACTACAAATGGAAATTAAGATGGGAACTTCCTGTGCAAACTATCAGTTTTAGAAAAAAGAATCAAGAAACACTCGGATAAACAGGTTTTGTAAAGCCAGATGGTCATGGGCTTATGCCTATATCAAATCAAGAAATAGCACTTAATTGATAGGGTTGTGCTTTACAGGCTGTTCAGTAGGCAAATAGTTCACACACTGATGCATCAAATGGTGAAACAAAAATAACAAAACAAAATCAGCACATCAGGACACCAAGAGTGTCAAAAATACCAAAACTAGTTTATAACAATGGATGGGGGAGACTTAGCAAGTATATTTATAATAAGAGAAGCCACAAAATGCTTCAAAACCTGAGGGTACCAAATCAGGTTCAAATCAAACATAGTGGTAAAAAGTTGAACATTTCAAATCGCAAGACCAGCATTTTAGTAAATCAAGGAAGAACTGGTCCTCCATAGTCAGTTTGGTCAATCTTTTAGTAAATCACAATTTACCAAAGTTGCAAAAACTGTGTAGCTTTAGGTTTTTTCAATGTACTGCAAAAAAAAAACCTTTAATAACTTTCCTAGTTTCAACAGAATAGCCAAGTTGCCGCTGGGAGAAATAGTATCTTCCTAAGTGGGTCCTTGGACAAACTTTTTCTATCAAACGTTGTGTCTTTGGTTCCTCCATTTGCAAACAACTGTTGTTCTATAATGTGTCTGGTATCTTCGAGACTTGAGTACTACATCACATGAGCTTGTAGTCTACAATACAAAATTACCCTAAATTAATACTTGTTAACAACCTGGCGGCCACTATCATCCATAGGAGTGCAGTCTACAGCAAGAAGAGTGCCAACATCATCTGCAGTAACCACATAGTCATACATCGTAGCACCTGAATTGCAGAAAATATAGAACTAGTCAGTGTAGCTACTTTTTCTCTGAACATTATCACATGGCTTGTAGGACAAATTTCCTTCTTTACCTTCAATAGAATACCTGGTGCCATCTTCATGACAGCGAACCCACTGAAAACAACATTTCCAAGAGAGAAGTTTTATTGCAGCATTTCGAAATTCCCAGCAAAGATAAAAGAATCAGAATCCAGAGTCAGAACACAACATACCTGGAAATTACAAAGTGTAGTACCATTTGTAGGGAAACCACATGCTCTTAAAGTAGATCCTGGCCTAGGATCGCCGACAATTTGAAATCCCTCAATACCAGGTAATGGATCACCTAGGTTAAAAGTATGTATATATCAAAGGATATGATCTAGAATCTTTTTTGGTTAAAATATTAGCTATTAATTTACCATCAGCTGAGTACTCTTGAGTATCATTCCTATAGAACTGTGAGTCATCATCTAATCTTGCTTCTCTAGGACCAGGATTTTCTTCAAAATAATTAGAGTGAGTAGGAGCTACCATATCCCTGAAAGGCAGTGCCAGAAACAGAGGTCAACATTCTTCCATGTCGATGACATATTTGACTGGATAGTCAGTAACACTATTTCAAAATCTAAACTAAGCATACTGATTAAAAGTGGATCCATTGTACATTTGCTCAGCATGTCGATCATTTGGATCTTGAGCATACTGAGGGAAATTGTTCCTGTTCGCAACCTGTAAATAGGAAACAATTATATGTCAAGCTACAATGTTAAACAAGCTATTTGCAGGTTCATGTTATCATACCATATTGTAAGATGAGGAAGTGTCATTTCTCAACGGAGTTGCTTGTTGAGGATTGGGATTATATATGTTTCCAGGTTGACTTATATCGCCTAAACTGTCCTGAATCAGTATAATCAATCAACTGAGTGCCTTAAAAAACAAATATTTTAGTAGATACTAAAATTACTATTAATAGGCTTCAGTAACATAGAAGGTAAAAAGGCTCGTAATCAGCAATTAAAGACAACAACAACAAAGCCTTTAGTCCCAAACAAGTTGGGGTAGGCTAGAGGTGAAACCCATAAGATCTCGCAACCAACTCATGGCTCTGGCACATGGATAGCAAGCTTCCACACACCCCTGTCCATAGCTAGTTCTTTGGTGATAATCAGCAATTAAAGACACAACTACATATTCAGTCATGCAGAGTCATACACAAAGCTATTCAGCAAACCAAAATACTTCAATAAGCATTTGTTCAAATGTAAGTAGTATTGACTATAATCTGGGTTTTTTGTGCCAACTTATCCAAACTTGAGAAGTTTTAGCAATCTTGGTGACACACACACACAATCCATATGTGCCAACACGGGACTTCGAATAGTCAAAATAATTCAGAGTTGAATACTTCACCGGCTTGAAGATGCATAGCTGAGCTGAGGTCACTTACATTTAACGATCTGATCTTCCATTGCATCTGTTGGTACAAGCGCTGAAAATTGTGGTCAAAAGAAAGATGTTACATATCCATGTTAACCACTGGGCACAGAGTTTAAAAAAGACACTGGTAAATGACTCCATCATAAATACTAGACTAGGCATTCTGCATCAAGCAATTGAAAAATAACTGAGCAAACCAGAAAAACATGGTAGTATAACAGATATCTTAACTAAGATAGCAAAATAAAACTTCAGTCCCATAGAGCTATTATGATGGCAGTTAAAATCGCATACATATCAAAGATGCAGAATATGTTTCACTTGACGCTTAACAGATAGAACTGAATTCTTCACCAACAAACAGGCCTTTAAAGTCAAACCTTGTAATGAAAATATTTTTTGTAAATAATATAGCACGCAGCCACTAATTACCCTGTTGTGTCTCAAGTCGACAGTACATTATACTCAATAAAAGGGATAAAACTTGGATAAAGTTTATGTAAAGATGTGAAGGTATCTATCAGACAATTTGGGGGAATCTATTGTCGAGCCTTTGATAAGGAGTGGATCCGTTATGTCCATATTAAGTCTGCATTGACATCAATAATATTTCCTACCATGTCCAGTAAACATCATACATTATACTGGGCATTAGCAAAACATAGCTAATACAGCTCTAGCTCATACAAGTAAATCAATCCTTATGAACCAAATCATTATTATTACCATCCAAGTAACAAAGAAACTAATTTGGGCAAATACAAAAGTATGTATGTACTTCCTGGCAAGAACAATTTAAAAGTAACTGACCAAATAAGAGTTACCTTTGTAACCGTTGTAATGGTTGAAGGATATATTTGAGGTGGGCGAACATCGTATTCTGCTAACATACCAAGCAATGAAGAAGTGAACAAGTAAAGCTCTTCTTCCTCACCCTACAAGGTTTCAACCGTATGTTTCTGAATTCTTAGTGACAATAAAAAATCATGTACTACATAATCTAGTTCATATTAAATGGTAGATAACAATGAACTGAAGTTGCCTCATGCAACAAACTAGGACTACCACTGCATATGCCACTGTAAAGTCAGTTGCATAGAATAAATGCCACTCAACAACTCCCTGAAATGCAGGCCAGGGAATCAGGACCCACTTAGCATTTATCTAGATCACAAAATATTTTGGTCGGATGCAATGCAACTAAAGATATGCAATCATGCAACAGCAACAGTAAAGGGGCTACAGCATCTAAAGAAAGTAATGCACGCATTTGTATAATTTTGCCACATTATTTATATGTTTATAATGCTGTATTTAATACAGTAATAAATAGTCAATTACACGCAACACCCAACCCTTTATAAAAAGGGCCACCTGGATGACTAAGCATATTGGTGGTAGTAGTGGCAAAAATGGATATATCATAAAGAGGCTTGAGCATACATTCTTGAAATGTACAATAGCACCATACTTTTAGTTCATTTGCCAATCTCATATTTTCTTCAATGTGGTTTTTTTTCTCATTCAGTTGCTTCAAAGCACCAGATATAGCATCTTCCTGCCTCTCGTCAACAGCCTGTCATAGTAATATACTTTTATTAGCACAAGACTTTACAAATTGGTCATGCAGCAAATGTAAATCGTATCATTCATATAGACCATCCTCAAGTCTGAAAGCTTCCTCTCCAGAATATGTTTTTCGCTCAGCAGCTGCAGCTCCTACCAACACAGAAAATAATAACTGCAGTTATGGGTTACACAGAGGTGGTAAATCAAAAGGGAAGGACAAGGCACTTTTGCTTACAAATATGGTTAACTGATTCATAACCTTTAACATCATACCTTGAGAGATGCATCAGCAATTTGTTTGCGAAGCAACAGGATCTCTTCTTCCTGTGTCCGTGATCTAATGTAAAGCTCCTGCAAGAAAACATCATCTGGTTGAGAAATTGGAGCAAGTTCAGAAGATGCGGTAAATAGAAGGATCCCACACAGTTACCTTAGTTTCAGGATCCATCAAACGAGTATTAGGATCTTCTGCAATTAAGTCATTGCGGAGGGATGCGCCCTGGAGCGGATGCCTGCCAGCACACGACATAGCCTCATTTCTCAGAAAATGGAATACAATCTAATAATGCACCTAGAATAGTTAACTTTCCCACGAGTAAAGGACCTGACTAGAGTGTCGGAGTTCGGAATGAAGGGTTTAGCATCACCATTTTGCAAGCCATAGTCCCTAACAGACAAGCTGGTAAGCTCATTCCCTGGACGATGACCTGCGCCAATGAAATCAACAGGGGCATCGAATGGATCTCGCATATTCTCCTCCCGTGATCCTCCTATACAAGATGAGATCACCATGTTAACCTAACGAAACCAAACTGGATGTTCCTTAAGAGTCTAACCTAAAAAAAAATCACATGCACAGCTACACAGACAACCAAGCAACGTTTGAACTTCTACATGGGTATCAAACAATCAAATAGTCTTTCGCTCCCAATGGACCGGTAAAGCAAGGCATTAAACCTCCCATGATTTCTTCCTCTATTCCCAAGCACCTGTTTCTGGAATACAAATTTTCAAACTCCAAACAGCACTCACTTGATGATCATGAACCAACAATATTGCATACAATCTCAAGTTGACCAGAGAAAAAATTGAGCTCCAAAACTAACATATAATTTCTTCCTCGATTCCCAAGCACCTGTTTCTAGAATCATTTATCCAAACTCCAGACAATGTTCACGCGACTATCACGGCCCAACAAACATCGAGCTCCAAAACCAACATTTCTCAGCCAAGCAATGCATCACAGCACCAGCACGGCCCCATGACTAACCTCCCTACCAAGTACTCGCGCACGAACCAAATCTGTAGGGCAAGCGGAAAGAAAAGCACATGACCCTTCCATGAAGCGGGAAATCAAAGCTGCGCTGGCACCCGTGCAAAGCCGAATCACAGCTACGGCGCACCCAAATCAGGGGAGACAGCTCCTTTAGAAGATGAGAGCACCAGCCTTGACAATCACACGACACAAACACATGTGGAAATTGCGCGCTTACAAGGTCGCAAAGACATTAACCTGACCAAACCTAACTGGACGATCCCTAAATACTCCAACCTGAACAAAAATCACATGCACAGACTACCAGACAACCAATCGTTTTTTGAACTTCTACATGGGTGTCAAACAACCAAATATCCCTTCGCGTCCAATGACCGGCAAAGCAAGGCATTAAACCTCCCATAATTTCTTCCTCTATTCCCAGGCACCTGCTTATGGAATCCAAAATTTCAAACTCCAAACGAAGTTCACCCTGGACGATCACGGCCCAACGAACATCACATACCATCTAACACAGGCCAGAGATAACATTGAGCCCTACAACCACCATATAATTTCTTCCTCAATTCCCAGGCACCTGTTTCTAGAATCAATTTCGTTTCCAAACCCCAAACGACGTCCACCCGACGATCAAGAGCCAGCAAACATCGCATACCACCTAACACAGGACATAAAAAAAAATCTAGCTCCAAAACTGGCATTTCTCAGCCAAGCAATGCGTCACGGCACCAGCACGGCCCCGTGACTAACCTGCCTACCACTTGCGCACGAATCCAATCCGCAGGGCGAGCAGGAATAAAAATATAAAAAGCACAGGGCCCTTCCGCGAAGCGAGGGAATCACGGCGGCAGCGGCGGCGGCGCTGGTGCGAGGCCCGAATCGCGGCTACGGCGCGGCGCCCGAATCGGGGGGAGGAGGGAGGGGGGTTCCGAGCGCGCACCTGCGTCGGGGTAGGGTTGGACGGGGAGGAGACGGGCGCGGCGCAGCGGGGTCCTTCGAGGCGGGTTCCGGGAGGGGACGGGGAGGGAGGCCCCGTCGTCGCCGCCCGCGCTGTCGCGCTCTGCTTCCGCCGAGGAAGCGACGAGGAAGGGACGGGGGGAGGGGCCGGGGGTGGAAGGACGGCCAGCGAGTGAGAGAGAGAGAGGAATGGCAGCGAAGGGGAGAGACGGGTACGTGCGCCGTGGAGAGTACGCGTGGTTTGGGCCGGGTCGACCCGGGTGGCGCGGGTTCCACTGGGCCAGGTTTTATGGCCACATCCGCCGTAGCTTCGACTCAAGCGAACGTACAGTTGGCCGGCCCAAGTACGTTCGATTTTCCTTCTTTTCCTCTTGTTTTTTTACTTTTGTTTACATTTCGGAAATATTATATATTTCAAAAAATAATTTACCCTGGAAGTGGAAGGAGAGTTGGAGTGGTTTATAAGGGATTCTCTTCCTCATGCTATTGGAGCTTGAGAAGAGATGAGGCCCTCGCGCACTCCTCCTCCTCCGCTCGCCTCGCCACGCCACGCCACGCCTCGCCACGACGCGCCGCGGGTTACGAGATTGAGCCGAGCCGAGCTCACTCCTATGCGCTTCTTTTTGCCGGTCAGGAACGGAGAGTCTTTGACAAGTGGGGCCACGATCTGAGACGTTGGATCGTGGGCTACCGACTTGGACGTGGATTCAGCCCACGTCTCTCCATGCGCAGCCGCACATATATATGTGGGGCGCTGCCAACCCTAGCCGCCATGAAACAAAATGCATCTCCGCCTCCACGCCCGCGTCGTTCCTCTGCTGCTACTGCCGCCGGTGACTCCGTCCCGTTCACCGCGTCCACGGTTGACGGGAGAGCAGGCCTCCGAAACCCCGCCTCTCCGGATCCTGTACAGGAGAGGGGCGATTAGGTTTTTGGGTAGCGACTACGCGACTGCTCGCTTCTGTTCATCTACGTCCACATCACCTTTGTCATCACCATGTCGACTGACGCCGACCGTGCCGCCGCTGAGAAGGCCGAGGCCGACAAGAAGGCCGCCGAGGATGCCGCGGCTACTGCCGCCGCCACCGCTGCTGCATGGCCGATTGGAGGGTATACATCGTTTATCCCTCTCATGTTTCTTTCTGTTGTAGCAGTACTAGCGATATGCGTACATGTTTCTACTATATGCGTAGTACATGCTCTGTTAGATCGTAACCAGTGTGTTATCAATACTGTCAATGTCATGCTCATGATTTATTCATAGATTAATTTAATCGAAAAACTACCTATTTTCTTATCACAAGGAGGAGTCACACCTATGGCCTCGTGCTGGTGTCAAGGGTGTCATGATGCTATCACTTAAGATTTTTTTTGCGAGAGAACTTTCCAATCTACTCATTATCAATCATGGCAATACAAAGAAGACTAGAGGTAATAAAAATTACAACCAGGTTCATGGACCACCTAGCGACAACTACAAGCACTGGAGCGAGGCGAAGGCGCGCTGACGTCAGCACCCCTCCCTCTTCGAAGCCGGGCAAACCTGATTGTAGCACAGTCGAGAAGTCATCGTGCTAAGGCCACAAAGGACCAGCGCACCAGAGCAACAACCATCTTCGGTGAAGAGTCATAGATGATCAAACTATAGCCACACGAACAAATATGAATGAAAATTGGATCCAAATATATCCATCGAAGACCAGCACCAATCGAATCCCATGAGATCCAACAAAGACACACCTCCACACACCCTCCGACGATGCCAGACGCACTACCGGGGCGGGGATCGGGCGTGGGAGACATTATTTTTACTGAGAGAGATCGCCACCCATCGCCACACAGCCTCAAACAAGACGTTGAACCTAACAAAATGACCCCGCCAGTGGGGAGCCGAGATCCTCTGCACCTTCATGGCCCAAAGGCCATCGGAGGCGGGATGGACCGCTCGAGGCGCCAGCGGAAGAAGACTTTCTTTTTTATAAAAGCATCAACTTTATTAATTGGAAATAACAGCTTCATCATTAATAAGAAAAGGTACAATATCATTCATAGGCTCCTCAAAACAATCCGGCGGAAGAAGACTTTTCTGAAGGAGGAGGAAAGAAGCCTTAGATCTATCAAGTTGACTATCACTTGAGAGTTAATCACACTAGAAGAACGCCCGTGCATTGCAACGGGGCCACATTAACTTTAAGAGTTCAATATTACGACATTGGCGATCTTTTTTACCATCAAATCCTCACACACATAGACACACACTCCCTTCCTCTTCCTCACTCTCTATCCCCCTCTCCCTCTCTCTCTAACACACACACATATCCATCTTATTGGGTACGGGACCATAATTCATCTATTTCACACATACACGCTAGTGCATAACAATATGGATTATGTGTATTATATTTGTCACCAGAACTGAGGGAATTAATTTCATGTAAATCGACCAGCCACAGCTCCAAGAATACGCGGACGAGGTGGCTCAGGTCGGCGTCGGCGCCGTCCAGTGCGGGCCACGGGCCCGCTTCCAAGTGCACGTGCAATGCACGTCTTCACAAATATTATAACCAGATGTGAGAAATCACATGCATAGAAAAGACATTCTGATAGCAATCCAAATACCATACTCAATTGAATAACTAACCTGGACAATACTCTTATTTCTATGCGCCAGAAAAAATGGAATAGCAAAGCTAAGTATGCCTACATACGCTCAGATTATATATAAGAATCTTGGGTGAACAATTGCAACAAAGCACTAAGCAGCGATAAATTTAAATAAAAAATCCATTAACTATGCAGGCAGCAGGCTTGTTACAACATAGAGAGATAGGAAAATGTCACCTCCAGTAATGTAGCGCAAAGGAGTGGAACGAAGCATGAATGAGCGGTTGTCTGTTCTTCTCCATGTACATGGATCAGCAGTGGAGGCCAAGTATATAAGTACTTGACTGAACTCCACTCTTCGTGTACGGAGAGCCATGAAACCTTCTCGCCGCTGCAGCATGGGAGGACGCCTGGTTCACGTGACCCTCCAGCTGGGGATCCATGGTGGCTGACCGTCGAGCTCGAGGCAGAGAAGTTGAGGGCAGCAGTGGCGAGATCCATGCCGGCCAACCGGGCGAAGAGGAGGTCGTTGGGGAGGGACACATCGGCAAGATCCGGTCACCACGCGACCTGAAGAGCAACGGTGATCTCCACAAGCTGTAGGCCGACGGCGTGCTCCATCCCCTGCGATGGGGTGACCATGGCGGTGGCCACAGCTCCTCATGCTCGCCTCAATCTCGGCGACACACCCAGAGTGTAGGAGGCAGCAACGACCTCGACGAAATCATGGCCTCCATCCCGGAACGCATGAAGGACCTCAGCCCCGTCGCTACTCCTCCCGCCGTAGCTGCACGCGGCAGCGGACCGTGGGTAGGAGCGCAGGCGGCGTCGCCTCGGCTGACGGCAGGGAGCAGCGTTGATTTCGGGTAGGTGGCATCGCGAGGACGGCCGCGGCCGTGGGGAAGCACCCCGATCATGCTGCCAGGCCAATCCTTCTCCTCCGATCCCCTATCCCCGAAGATTGCGCTGCCGCCCCGGTCGTGTTGTTTCCATATATTATGCCACTTTTTCCTGTACCTAAACAAACGTGGGCGAGCGGATGGCAGAGTTTTGGTCCGCCCTCTAAAATTGCTAAACGCACTTTTGGTGAGGATTATTGTTAATAAATGAATTCAATCATGTCGCTCTAAATAAATGGATTCAATCATGTGACTCTAATTACTTCGGATTGTTATGTGCACACTAAGCAGGGTGCAGTTAGGAAAGGAAATGTTTTTTAATTAAAGTGATTGAGTGATTTAAGGTAAGGTTAATTAATTTAGATTTGATTTTTAGTGATCGTTAGTAAAGTATGATGCGTCTTTAAAATCTTTTATTTGTTTCCTTAAAATCTATTATTTGTTTCCTAAAGAAATTTGCAATAATGAAAGGTATCGGTTGATTTGGATAAGTTAGTAAATTTAGATCCGTGATTGCGTGCACGTTTGGAAAGTGCTGATTTGCAAGGAAAGAGCTGAGGGGTAAACAAACCGGTGAATAAGAAACCAGCATCGAAAAAAATCTACGACGGTTAACCTACGAAAAAAACCGGACGAAAGTGGTGGGACGAAAAAAAACCTGGAAGCGAAACTACCAACTGCTCCATTAGGAGTAGAGATGTGATGAGGGCTAAGCATCCTTCTTGTTCTGCTCGTGCATTATGAACCCTCGCTGGCCCACGTACGTGGTCCTGTTTGTAATGTCATTCTTGTGACTGTTACTAGGTAATTGCTCGTGCGTTGCAACGGGAGCATAAACATTTCACCTGTTCAACACAAATCCAGTGAAAAATATGTGTTCAAATATACGATTAGTATCCTTATGCACATCAAGAAGAATTGTTGGCCTATTATTGGTTTATTACCTGTATAAATCACTCTTCTTATTCTTTTGCTTCTTTTTCTTGGTCGACCGATTATCTTCGTCTCACTGAAACATGCTCCACGTGCCCGTTAATGGTACATCCAAGCTCACAATCGACCAACCTAAGTGTCAAATTAACATGTAAATTACTATACCAAATTATGCATCCGATCGATATCCTGAAATTTTGGCATAAAAAAAATTGTAGATAAATTCGTTGGTGCATAGCTAGTGTAATAGTAGAAAAAATAGACCTTTGAAAATGTGTGATCTACAAATCAATGGTTCAGTGCCATGTCAAACAATAATGTTTAGTATAAGTATGACCCTAACATGAAAATATCCACAAAATATAGATGATAATTCTTGGAAGGCTTTATTTCATTCAGCTAACCATGAATATTGTTCAGTGCCATGTCAAACAATAATGTTCAGTGCCTGTTTTATTCATAGAATCTGAATGATTTCTTCACAAAGCACATTTACAAGTGCAGTTTTGGTACATCTGCATGGCACCACTTCTCTTCAGTTTTTCATTTCATTCAGCTAACCATGAATATGTTTGATCGAAATTGATGTCTACAATTAGAAATAAAGAGCATATAGGGTTTTACCGTTGTGTTTAGAGCTAAATATAGATAGTGCCATCTTTTTTTTTGTAAGCAGTGTGTTGTTAGGCCAACTCCAGCGCACGACCACAAACAGACGTCCGTTTTGCCCGGATTCTGTCTGTTTGGGTAGGGCAATGGGATCGTGTCCGGACCTATTCTGGGATGCGGTGGCCATGCACCCAACGCGCAGACTCATCCTTTGGCCCCATCCTGTCCGCCTCCATTTTCAAACAACAAGTTTCAAAATACCACGCCCTAGTTCAGGCCAGCGGCCCTAGTTCACCCTGGCAACAGAGCCAACGGCTTACACGTCCTCGCCGGCAACACAACCAGCCTCCAAAATGAATAGTTTTGATCGCCGACAACACAGCAACGGCCGACAACACAACCAACCTCCAAAATGAATGCGTTTCTCGCCGGCACACAGCCAGCGGCCGACACCCATGCCAGCCTCCAAAAAAGAACGGCCACGGCCAATCAGACGACCTAGTTCAGGCCGTTGGCGTCGAACATCTCCTTCTGCCTGGCCTTGAACCAGCTTCTCGTCTTATAGCTCATCTTGGTCAAGTCCACGCTCATGATCGCAAGGGGCACCTCCTTTGCTTTGGTTAGGGCATTGGTGGCCTCGATGTCAAGCTGCCTCTGCCTGGCTGTGACATTGGCGGCCTCGACGTCGAGCTGCCTTTGCCGAGACGCCTCCTCCAGGTCGATCTTCCTCTTCTTGGCCGCCTCCTCCATCTCAAGTTTCTTCCTTTGAAGCTCTAGATATCGCTTCATTTGCTCATCATTGCTTTGTCGCTTCTTCTCGTCCCTTACATCCTTTTGAGACATCATGCCATGCAAAGTCTCATGCAAGGCCATGTATGAGGCATCACGTATGTCGTCCACCTTGGAGTTGGTCTTGCCCCTCAACCTCTTCAACGCCTCGTCATCTCCACCTCCGGCCAACACAGCCATCTTCTTGCCTCTCTTCCTTTGAAGTTCACGGTATTGATCCTTGAACTGAGGGCATTTGTTGATGATCGTCCCACAATGCGTAAGAGTGAATGGCTTGTAATTGTATCAGGCCTTGAATGCTTCCAAAGATTGAAATTACCTACACCACATGATCAACAACAATTGAGCATGCAAACATATACAAGGCCGAAGTCTCATGGCCGTAGCAACGAAAGAACTAGGATGAGGAGAGCATACCATGTCCCCAATGCCGAGACCACTCATGGTCCGTGCTTCAACGCTCTCAAGTGCGGCACAATACTTGTTGCACTTTTGTTGGATGAACAACCACCTCTTTTGAATTGAGGTGATGCCACGGTCGCTTGTAATTTGGTAGGGCTCAAACATCTTCCTTTCATGGAATGTTTTGTGGAATCTCGTCCAAAAAACAAGGCCCTTTTGTTGCGCGCCTGTCCTCGGAGCTTGGCCAATCTCCATCCAACATTGGCAAATCAACTTGTCCTTGTCTTGTGAATATGAACCCGTGCGAATGCTCTTCCTCCTCTTTTGTGCTTCCGCTCTTTGGGTGAGCTTGCCGATGAACAATGACTTGCCCCCAATATCAATGGCATTGCCTTCTTCTTCATCACCATCACCTTCGCAATAGATGTCATCGTATTCATGCCACGAGTCACCATGGTCATAGTCAGCACGGTCGTGGCCTCTTCATCAGCAACGTACTGGGCGCGGCCATCCTGACTTTGGGTCCCCTCGGGATCGTAGGCACCGCCATGCCGACCCTCGTAGATCACATCCTCCATGAACTGGTTGTAGAAGGGGTCGTCGACCGTTGGCGTTGGTGTTGACATTCCGTCGAATAGGACGCGGGGGACGGCATGGTGCCCGTAAACGGTGGCCGTGCTTGCTTTCTTTGCAACTTGAAGGCCGACCGGCCGCCGCTGCTGTACCCCGGCGTGACGTTGAGGTCGATGACGGCCGAGGGGCGCGGGGTGGACGGCGCGATCACGCCAACGTCCGGTGACGACCCCGAAAAACGGGTCTGGCCATCATGCCTTGGCGGGGGAAAGCTAGGCGACATAGGCGTGGTCCGCGACTGGCAGTGCGGAGGCCTGGCGACCGACGAGCATGTGCTCGCCGGGCCGACGGCCGCTGCAAAGAAACCCGTCGGACGACAAATGCCAAGTATGAGGAGGGTGTACGCTTTGTTGACGATGGCCTCCTTCTCCTCGACCTCGGCCTTGCGCCACGCGGCCTCCATCGCATATCGCTCAGCGGCGAACTTGGTCGCGACGGTCTTGCCCTTGACGGCCGCTCTTCGGTTCCTCCTCTTCGCCGATTCCGCGTCCAACTTGGCAAGCTCCCTCGACGTGCATTTCGACCGCGCCTTCCTTGCACCCTTGGCCGCCTTCTTCTTCACCTTTCCGGGCGGGTCGACGGCCAGGCCGCCGGAATTCGGCTAGGCGTCGGCCATGGACGGTGGAGGGTGGGGACGGGACATGGGAGGGTTTGGGGGAAAATGGCGCCAAATGGGACGCGGGGGTTTTTTGCTATGTGCCACCGACGGGCGGGCCAGGGGAGGACAAACGCGCGCGTCCCGCCCATCTGCACGCTGTCCGTTTCACCCCAAAAGCTACGCAAATTTGAGCTGATGATGGTTCAAAAGCGGACAGAAAACGGACAAAAGTCCGTTTGCGTCTGCGCGCTGGGCCGTCTGGTTTATCCACTTTGCCCCAAACGGACACACCCGGACAGGACGGGTCGCGCGCTAGAGTTGGCATTAGGCTAGCCATAGTGGGGGTAACTTAGGTAGTAACTTAACATATCCCAAGACATTTTTGCTTATGTGGCAAGTATTTAATAAGGAGAGAGGTGTTTGGAGTAACATAATATGTTACTGTAACATATCACTTTCCGAGGTAAAATGAGTCTATAAGGCAATAAATAAAACAATTTATGACACTACTACTAAGATACTTTACACTATGAAGATAGTAACTTCTAAATTACTCCCACTATGATCACTAGTATAAGTTACTCCCCACTATGACCAGCCTTTACAGGAGTGATAGATGCAGCATAGCATGTCATGTGCGTATTGGACTGATACATGCAGCACAACCTGGGCCAACCAGTCTGTTTGTTGCATCGGGGAAAAAGATTAACCCGGCAGGATCACCCACTTCTTTCGCTTGTCTCAAAAAAAAAACCCACTTCTTTCGCTGACTATTCGGGCTCACACGCCACTGCCGTGATGACCGCCCTTTTGTTCCTACCACTGCTCCTTCGCGGGGCGGCGGGCCACGCACCATTGGCTCGCGCTGCGCCTTCTTCCTCAAGACGCCCCGCCACGCAAGCGCTGCCGTCGTGAGGCTCTTGTGCTCTATTTTGTGGTTCAGTGCCTGGTAGTGAGGCTATTTTGTGGTCTATTGTCCTTCTAAGAGGTCATTTTGTAGGCTCAACGAACAATTCGCTGAAGCCATTCAAGACCGCTAGCAGGGCAGACAGACCATTCACTTGTTTATACGCCTTTCACCTCGTCGTTTGGACCGGGCTTTCGGGAGGCCAGGCGGCGACGCGGCCATGACGGCGGTCAGGCTGAAACGGGTTCGAGACATCCAGTGGAGCCGCTCGGCATATTATATTTATTTGATATTGTAAAGATAGATATTTTCCTCTATAAACTTCGTCAAGATTTATGAAGGGTTTTTTGCTTGCGAAAAAAAAAATCTATGCGCACTATGAAACGGAGCCAGCAATACAAGCACACTCGACATGACAGATACTCCTGTACACGCACTGTGGCTGCAGCCATGACCACACTACGGCTATTCTCCAGTCAGCGTCGCTAGTCGATCCATCACTGTGGCTATTCTCCGGTCGGTGCGATTCAATCCATCGGTTCCAAGGCAGGCGGCGTGCCTGCAACTGCAACCACGCCAGGGGGCAGCACCGCTGCCGCGGCCGGGGTGGTGCCAGTGGCGGCGGCGCGGCACATGGGGCAGGTGGAGTGCGCTTGCAGCCAGGCGTGGACGCAGTCGGCGTGGAACAGATGCGCGCACTTGGGGAGCCGACGCAGCTTCTCGCCGGCCTCCACCTGCCCGAGGCACACCGCGCAGTCCATGGGCGCCGCCAGGGTGTCGGCCTGCTCGTACACGATCGCCGCGTCGCCCATGCCGGCCTCCTGGTCGTCCGCACCAGCACCGCTGTCGCGCTGACGGCGGCAACGGCGGCGGCGGCTGCAGGCGTAGGAGACGGCGAGCTAGAGGAGGAGGGTGACGATGCCAATGGCGAAGGAGAGCCCCGTGAGCAGTAGCCGCGAGCGGGTGCTGTACCTGGAGCTGTCCGCGACGGCGAGGTCGGCGAACACCCATGATGTGTCCGGCGCGCCCATGCTGAAAGGTGAGAATGGCGTCCGAAGCTGTGGATCTGTGTTTGTTTACGTCGTGGTGCTGGCCTGGTGCGGAGGCAAAGTGGCGCCGATGCGGTATTTAAAGTGTCGGCCTTACTAGTGATGATCAGGGAGCTCCACTCGCGTCGCTCACGTGCCTCTCGATCGAGATATTTATGGGGGACAAGGACACGTGCCTTCCTCACGAGACGATTTGCGTTGTGGTGGTGAGACCAGTGCATGCATCGTACCTATTCTCGATGGGTGGTCGACATGATCAAAGTGTTACTCCTACACCCTAGAAAACAGTGTTACTCCTACTTTGATATTTATGCTGTTGCTGGAGTAGTACTTACTGTTTGGGCCGACTAGAAATTCTACTGTTATGATCAAGTGTTAATTGATATTTGTGCTGTTGCTAGAGTACCTCTCACCTCAATGCAAATAGCTTTGCTTGTATACTCCGCTACTACTATTATTGTGCGCATTTCTCTTCTTTTCGAAGGCACAAGAGGGACCTGACTTGATCATGCATTTCAACTCGGGCTCCTCCAGATTCGGAATGCAGCAGCGGTGGTCGGCAGGCTGGATGGCCTCCCACGGGCCTGGTTGTGTGTTCTTTTTATAGTTGCGGGCTTTTTGATATTTGTGCAGGAGTCAATTGCAAGAAACCATCACATTTATGGCTAGGTTTGTAGAAAACTACCAACTCGTTAATCTGTTGCAAAAAACACCATAAAATCTCTTAACCCGTTGCAAAAAGCACTGAATAGCCGTTTAGCCCCGTTTGATCTCTTTTCCGATAGGTGGGCCCCGAAAACGCTGACGTGGCATGACAGACAGGCAAACGGCGCCGTTAGGAACAAAACGGTCAAGACGCCGCGTCGGTCGGT